>NC_067127.1:18140579-18440579 GCF_021347895.1 Acanthochromis polyacanthus | reverse complement strand
TAGAAGTTTATCTATGGTTTCCAACATAGTGAAAATTCTCTAATGATAATCTTGCTTCTTCTTTATCAGCATTGAAATAAATATATGCCAACATCTGCTATGTAACCAATGATTTAAGTGCAGCTGATAAACTGTGCGTCTGTAACAGCTCACCTGTCTGAGGTAAAAAAAAAAAAAAGTATGTGATGAATTTACTGCTTTTGCTCCACATCTGTAAATGTGCGCAGGCTTTAGAGACCCTCAAATAGATCTTGAGTTCTAAAAGTGTTTAATAAATTCAGAGGAAAGACTCCTTCAAATGGATGGAAGTAGCAAACCTAAAGTCCATTCCTGTTAATGTTTAGTCAAAACCAGGAAGACATTTATTATGAACGTATGAGTGCAATTAACTGAAACCAGTGTGTCTCCTGAGCAGTGAAGTTTAATTTTTATAGACATTTCAGTTTGTAATAGTTGTGAAGTTGTTGGTCAGAGTGAACTCCTGTCTGGTGTTCGCAAGAGTTGAAAGACAATTAGACGTGCATTATGGGAAATGTAGGATTCAGTGCTTTTGGGCAGCAGTCTCTACTAGAGACAAAGTCTGGTCATCTCTAGCAGATTGTATCATCAGCAACTCACAGTGTCCTTGAATGAAGTCCAGGGTTAAAAAAGATGCCCACAAATTCTGTCAATGCAATCTTCTAGTATATGTTCTTGGCTTCAATTTGAGCCCAAGATCTAAATCAGCGGTCAGCAAAATGTTGCAAAAATGGAATTTTTCGATTTTGATATATCCCACTGCAGATTTATCACATTTCTCTAAGAAAAGGTCAGGTAATACTTCACATATATCTTTCCAAAAGTGATATAGTACTTTCAAAACTGAAAAAGGATACATCAGTAAATGGCCATTGTTGATGACCCCATTGCAAATTTGTGATAACTAAATCTGTGGCAAATTCAAATAGTAGTAAATTTACTTATCACACCATAAACCCATTTGCCTCCCAAAGATTCTTAGTGAGGCTGAGGTCTGGACTCTGTGGAGGCCGATCTATGTGTGAAAATGATGCCTCATTCTCTCGGCATTGTCATCTTGGGAAATTCTCATGCCATCGGAGAAGAAAAACTCCACTGATGGAAAGATCTGGTAATTTTTTTTAGCATACTCATGTAGTCAGCTTACATTCTTTGGGAGCATTGCTGAACCTGACCAACCCCACATCATAACCCTAACCCCCATAGACTTGTAGGCACTAGCCATGATGAGTTCATCACTTCATCACCTCTCTTCTTACCCTGAAGCACCGATCACTTTGGAACATGGTAAATCTGAACTCATTAGACCACAAGCCCACCACATTTGTTCCTCAAAGATGATGGTTCACCACTATCTTTTCAGGTTTTAATAATGAGTTGGATGGTTCTGAACACGACTGTAGAAGTTTCAGACATCTCCTTAGTTGTTTTCTTTGCTTGAAGCAGGTCAATAATTTCACCTTTCTGAATCAACATCCTTCCATGACTTCAGGATATGTCTTCCAACATGATTGTTTAAGAAACGAGACGCTTCTCACTGCATCAGCTAGGGTTAAATAAGTTGTTGCAGCTGAAACATATTCATCACTGCAGTAATTATCCAATAGAAAGCTCCTACCTATTTGCTCAGTTTAATCCAGGTGGTGACTTTTTTGGGACAGGCAGTGTATTTGTGCACTGTTTGTTGCACAAATATGGTTCATCGGTGCTTTGCTCTGAGGGTGGGGCAGAAAGAGAGAGAACGAGAGAGAGAGAAAGAGAGCGAGACAGAGACTGACAGTAGGGGAGGAGCGTTTTGACTTCGTGTACCACGTTGCTTTGGCGCTTTAAAACTCAGAAGGCTTAAGGTTAGAGAGCAATAAACAAGGAACTGTCACCCCCCTCGTGGTGTTTTTGGTTGAGAGAATCTGCCCAGTTTAAGTGTAAATGGGCAAAAGTTGTGCGCAGGCAGCTTGTAGAGATAGTTGATCACAGCCTGAGTCAAACACAGCTCTGCTACTTTTTTTTCTTCGTCTTATCCACACAGCCATGGAGAGGGGATTACATCGCCGGACATCAGTCGGGGGAGAGAAGAGCATGCTTTGGTTTCTCTCTGCTGTGTTTTCCATAGCTGCAGGTAAGCACGAACAATCACTCTGACATTCATCCTTCTTCAGACTTGTTAAACTGGCTCATCCGGGCGTGTGTCAACTTGTTGTCACTTGTGTTTTAGTGACCAAACAAATTATCGAAGTCACTGATGGCGAACAGTTTTTACGCAACGAAAAGTCGATTGACAAAGACTGGGGAGGATTTGGGGGTGATAAAAGACGAAAACCAAGCCCCTGTACATGTGCAACTAGGCTATAATTGGTCTGTTGAGCTTCGGTAGGAACTTCATGTGTCCAAAGTGCGTGTGTTGTGTGATAACACCGATGACCGGCCTGATGGAAGCCCTTTGTGAAATTACTGCGAACAGAAACTATGAGTATCTCTGCTATTTTGCTGTTTTAACCAGTTTTCCTTCACTTTTTTGTGCCATTTCCTAATTTTTTTTTTTTTCAGAAAAAAGTCGTAATTTTAAGCACATGCTATTTTACGCGCATTTAGTCGCCGCAAAAAAAAAGTTCGGTTTGAGCACATTTAGAGCTTTACAGGTTTGGTCTGATGCTGTTGTTGTTTTGAGTCAGAACATCTGGTGCGAAGCTGTTTTAAAGCCCCTCCCTGGGATGTAGTGAAGTGTAAATCCACCTTAAACTCAGCCGCAAACTAGCGAGTGGCCGTCGTCAATTTTAGACTTATGAGTGCGTAAAAGTGGTCAACACTTGTGCATGGAAAAATAATCTCCAAAACGAGAGCTGTGTGAAAGAGCGCAAGATAGTTTTACATACAGTAACTTATCCGCTTTATTTTCATAGGAATTCCACACGTTATCATGGGAGCTGTTATAAAATGAAGTTGTTTTTTCCCCCCAAGGACTTTGGTATTGCTTGAAGTTGAGGCAACTGACGCAGGAGGAGAGAGGAGAAGCAGCTGTTGGCAGGAGGCTGCACTTCAAACGCTGCGGAAAACTTTGGAGGTTATCAGCTTTCGGCTTTAGGATTTGGTCTATTTAGATAAGCTCAGGAGATAAGTCCGTCAAAAGGCAATAGAGATGTTTTAAACTTCAGGCTGACTCATCTTGGACTGCAAAAATGACTCAGAGTGTGTTGTGATTTGGAGTGTTGATAATTATGAAGACATCAAAAGCGAATTTAGTGGCTCATATTTGATCTATGTGATGTATACATGCAGTGTTTCTGAATTATTCATGCAGGCCCCTAAAACTGAGAGACCCAGAAGACTTCAACTTAACTCTGCAATACCCTCCTTTCAGCCCTGTTATGTCTTCATTGTAGGAAGTTTCCTTCCTTTCAGCCTATGATGAAAACAGCTGTTTGTGCCACTGCCAGTAATGGGTTTCTACTGGGCAAAATATGACTGGAGAAAAACAGAGCAATAATCAGTGGCTCTTTTTCCCTCTCAGTCTAGATAAGCATTTAGCTCCCTACAGAGGACAATGGCATATTCAGAAATGGTCAAAAATGGCACATGATGTGAGTGCTTACTCCTTCTTAGGTTTCTCCTCCTGTCAGAACTCGCATTGATCTCCTGTTCTAAATGAGTAAGTCTTCATTAGGCTGCTGGTTTCCATGGTCAATCTCATTGACAGGAACAGGCCTGACCAGGGGGAAACAGGCAGTAACAGTTGTGTGGGCTCATACAGCATATGCATTAGTAATAAGAAGATAGTGGAGGAGGGGGAGCCCCCGTGTTCTTGTGTGAATTTTCTGATAGTCATCTTTTTACATTCCAAAATCATAGCTGTAATCGTGCCTAACGTGCGGTGAGAATGTGGCCTCCAAACTGCTGTTCAGGGTTTGTTTGCCACACTGGTGATATGATGAACAGCACAAGGCCACAGCATTGACTAATCTTGATAGAGTCTTGACTCTGCTTGCAGTCACAGCAACAAAAACTGTAACCTAACGCGCTTTAGTTATTAAAGATCTAAGAACAATGTACTCAGTGGTATGAAAATTACAGGAAAGCAGGAACCATATAAAAGAGGGCAGAATCAGGCAATGTAGTGATTTCAGTAAATTTGTTAAAATGATGCAAAAAATGCACTTTTACTGTTTCAAAAGCACAAAAAGACCCATTTGCACTTTCAGAATGACGTTTCAGCTGCGTTGTTGATTTGGTAAAAATGAGGAACTGATGTTGTAACTGTGTTGTAAACGTGTTGACAAAACTTTCATTACGCATTATGTTAAGAGTTGTTCATTACACAAGCCTTTACGTCCCTAAATTTATTAAGGGAATTTAGAAAATGAAGAAGAATCAAACTTGGTTGTAGACATATTGTTAATAGGAATTCATCACAAACTGGTAGCACTGACAGACAGCACATTATTATCAGCAAATGTCATATATCCCTGAACGTGATGACTTGTACTACACGACCATTTACCACTTCCTTTTGTGACAAGGTAGTGTCTCGGAGCCACATTTGAACACATCCTGTTGCTAAAAGTTGCCACTGTTTGCTCTGTTATGCCAGAACACAACTGAAACTCTGTAACTTTTGCTATAGGAGGGGGTTAATGTCCTGCCGGGTTGGACAATCATTACCATTACAGTAGGTGTGAAAAGGGTGGAGTCTGAAGTGTGTGTCGGGAAGCAGCACTTGTAGACAAGTAGAGAATTTATGCAAGTCAAAGACCAGCAGACCAACCAGTGGGGTATGTTCCCTATGCTGTGCACCAGGAGTGTGTATCAGTGTTGTATTAGTATCTGTTTAATACAAAAGAGTATCGAAAAGCTGCATAACCTCACAGAGGCTCAGTCTAAGTTTCAGCAGAAAAAATCTGTTTTAATCAGTTCACACAGGCTGTGCTCCATGTCTGAATAAAAGAAAGCTGTCAGCGGCAACATGTCCTAAACAGGTGGTATTCACCCTTAAAACAAAGGAGCGCCTGTTTCTGGACCCTCAGGGGCTATCAGGATCCTGAGAACAGAGATCACAGGAGGAAATGTAGATCTACAATTGAGCCAAACCGCAGATGCCTGGTATATGTAAGCGAAAGAAATCTTGTCTGATCCTGATACAGGCAAATTCTGCGGCCTGTTTTCACCTGGTTTGCAGCCACATCAAGGCAGCCTGTAATGCTGACACTGTAGTAAGCACCATCTAATAAGATAAACTATATTCATTTCCTTCTAGAAACGTCTGGTCTTGTCAGAAAGAGATATGTGAAATATAACCGAGGCAACTTTTGGCTCCCTAGTCTCAAAACCTGAGGAATATTTTACAGAAAAACTCTCTCCTCTCTTTCCTTTACCAGATATTATTCACGTGTGTAAATTGGGCGAAAAAAGGCAGACTGAGCTGTCAAAAAGAAAGGCAGGGTGGGTGTGAAACAGGAGAGGAGAAGGTCTTCCCCTCCTATTGTCCCACCAGGCAGGCAGGAACAGCCGGGGGATAACAGTTTCGCTTTAATCACCCTCTCTGGTCTTCCTATTGGTTTTCTTAGTGCACAATGTTCAGTGCAGAGTTTCAGCAGCATGGATCTGACAGTCTGAAACACACACAGGATGCACATACAGGATGCACACATACTTTACATACAAACATACACAACTAATCAAAGAGCAAAGGTTGCTGACAGTTCAGCTTCTGCATTTCATGCCCAGCTGAGTCTAAACCAACCACTCAAAGCTCGTACTGACATTTAAACTGAAACAATTGGAGCTTCCTCATTAAGTTCTAGCAAACCCGACATTCCTGCATGGTGCATCTGCAATAAAACAGCCAGTGGACAGTTCAGTTAGATTTACTAGAATCACAAAAGGTTGCTCCCACAGTTCCCTATGACCTTAACCTTTTGAGCATGCTGCAGTTCAATCTGTGGTTTAACTGCATGTGTTTTCATTAGATAGTAGAAGAATACATTTGCAATGACTACTTGATGAATCAATTGGTTTAGCAAAAAAAAATGTGTTTTTTTTTAATATAAAGAAAATGAATCTCCCAACTATTTCAATCATCCACTAATGACTTAAGCCATCAAAAATGCCAAAATCTGATGAGTTCATATTGTCAAACTTCTCGTCTTCCTTTCTACTAAAGTCAGTATTTAGAGTCTTTAAAGTCTACTGGCCAGACAAGATTTAAGCAATTTAATGTCTTGTTTTGATTTAGAAAGCAGTGATCACAGTTTTGTATTTTTTTTATAGATAATATACTCTATCAGTCAAAAGTTTGGACACACTTTCTCATGCAATGTTTTTAAATAAATTATTTTACACATTGTAGATTAATACTGAAGACATCAAGAATACATACAGAATTATGTTGTAAACAAAAAAGTGTTAATCTTCAGTATTAATCTACAATGTAGAAAATAATACAAATAAATAAAAGGCATTGAATCAGAAGATGTGTCCATACTTTTGACTGGTATTTGCAAATCATTAATGAAAAATTAGGAAGGGAAAATCAGCACCAGTGACATAGTTTCTGATCCGTGTGTGGGTTGAGCTGCAACCTGCTTGAGATTCTCTGCCGATGCAGCAGCTGCAGCTCTTCCACTTCAGTTCTCAGTAGCAAGGAGTCAGAGGGAAGGAGTGGGAGGAGTGTTCGCGTGCTGGGAAGACTCAGGAAGGAAGACTACTCCTCAAACTCTGGCGCTGACCATCCTCTAATCACACCGTCCACACTCGTTGTAAAAAATGGTCGATTTGTGGCGCCACTGCAGTAGTACACATTTGTTGGCACACTTCTCTTTTGCCGCACTCCACCCCCACACATGCTTGTAATTCACATGCACACACACTCTTGCACGTAGCCTTCCTGTCCTCTTTGCACCACTAAGCATTCTTGGATGCTAAACCACACTGCAAGCTGTTGCAAACAAAGAGTGGTAATGATCTGTTTAAGCTGACAAAGCCAGAGAGCGACACAGTTGTTCTGTTATTTCACATGTTGGGTGTACCGGAGTCATTTATTGTGTGGGCACATTTTATAGAATATGTTGTGTTTGCAATGACTTTTTTTTTTTTGAGTCGGGGTTCAGAGAGTGGATTCAAACTCCTCTGCCTGAGGGTCTGTTTATTTTGTTGTTACAGCAATGAAATGATCATTCAAAGCACACATTAAAGAGTTTATTCTTGTGTTCCACTACTGCACTGAAGAAGTCAGAGCAGGATGTGGTTGAAAGTAGAATGTGAGAGAGAGAGAGAGAGAGAGAGGGAGCACGGTTTAAGCAATATGTAAAGGAAAAAAAAAACTTGTTTCACAGCTGTCTTGTTGGTTTCCTGAATGTACATGAAAATGTGCAGATAATCTGTGTCACTGTAACATCTTCTGAGAATAAACTTTGCAATCACTGGCTGATAATACCACAGCAGCAATAGTGGTGCTCCAGAAAATCATCCAACAGTGAGATTTACAGTTTGTTGCTAGTGTAATGGGTAAAGACATGTCACATGAAGCCCTGCATGTATTTCTGTAGCTGACGGAGAGGAACAGCCAATTTAACTCCCACGGGAGGTTAGCATATTTATTTTAGCCAGCAGTCTATGTTCTGTTTCTAACCACAAACTGTGTTGTTCCAAAGGCACAAAAAACTACGAAGCAGCGGAAACGGGACACAAAAATGGTTGTTCTTTGGTCGCAAATCCTTGTTGAAATTGGTAGTTGCTATTATTACTTTTCTTGCTGTGGTTATTTGCGTTATGACTCGTGGTACCATGCAGGGACTTCACTTTGCTCAACTCTAGACACCAAATTATTTGAATGGAACTGTGATTTCCAACAACGTATACAAATAATAACAGGAATTATTTACCTTTATAACATTTTAGTCTCTCATCCACACAAGTGAGAGGATGTTGGAAGTTTGCATGACACATCTTGACCGACCTACATAAGTATGAGCAGTCTTTTGTGCAGTTTTAGAATTTTTTTTTTCATCAGAAAAAAACAGCTGCCACCAATATAAACTTAACCAACTGTGACTTTAATATTTGTACTAAATATACTCCCCTCTATGCTCTGGTTCTTCTTTGTCATCTGTAATATAAAAATAAAGGGGATTTTTTTTCCCTGGGTTGAGCTTCCCAGGCACTACTTACAATTTCCACTGCATGGCAATTCCTCTATAAATCTAGCTACAGATAGAAAACAAACGTTGGAATCTTTGAACTAAAGCCTTTGATTGGTAGAATGTTTATGAGGAAATCTGAAAGGAATTTATCTGTGTTGCCTACAAGTCTCGTCTTTTTTCTTTCTCGCCACAGGTGAGACGTCCCACCCCACATTGGGTGTCTCTTCCCCCCACCTCTACTACAGCTGTCCTGAGGGTGCAACCGCCAAACTGGTGTGCACCCAGAAAGGTGCCCCTTTGTACCCCAGTGATGCTGTGAGGCGCAGCTGGCTTTTCACACCCCACAGCGACCAGCACTGCACGGGAGGAAAGGGCCCGCGCAATATTAACTTGCATGGCAACCACACCATGCCGCAGGGATTGCAGTTTGGGCACACCGAGAAAAACTTATGGGTGGTGCTGCAGAATGTGACCAACGCTGACCAGGGTCGCTACTGCTGCATGGTCCTCGAAATTAAGGTGGAGCATAAGCATGGCTCGCTGGTGCAGAGGTCCCACAGCCACGTTATTCTCCACGTTACACCACGTAAGGACATCAGATGTGTGGCTGTGAAAGTGCAGCGCCTTAGAATATAGTAAACCTATCACACATGACTTGCTAAGTAGGATTTTTCATTTATGTAATGCTGTCTTTCAGTGCGCATTTGGGTTTACACATTTATGAATTAATGCTCTAACAGCTGCATTAAACCAATGTTAAATTTTGATATGTCTGAGGAAAAAATGTGTGCATTATCTCTTTCCAGGGAGAAGTGGACCTCAGAATTGCACTGTCTGGGATCCCACACCAACTGGAGGTATGGGACCTTATTCAAGCCTTCATAGCCAGCGGATGACTGGCCAGTTATTCCATTGATTTAACTCACAGTCTTTGTTGCCTCCCCAGGCACCATGCCAGTGGTCTTGGCCATAGCTGCCTGCATCTTGGCTCTGCTCTCTCTGCCTCTTATTCTGGTGCTTGTGTACAAACAGAGGCAGAACGCCCAGTCAAGCAGACGTATGTATTACTGATATGCACAAACAAGCATGCACACACAACTACAAAGATACACACACACACACACACACAAATTTCCATCTGCATGTTATGGGTCAAATATAAATCTCTCACCGTGGGTTTCCCATAGTGTTTGGTCGGACATGTTTCCTGTCACTGGGGTGGATTAACTGTATTTCACACAGTAGGAAGCACATTCACACTCCATCTGTAGTGTTCCGCTCCGTTTCAATTCACTCACAATGGCCCATTTCCCGTTTCCTTTCTTCCAGGTGCACAAGAGCTGGTGAGGATGGACAGGTAAGTTTTCCCACAGTCTGTCAGCCAGCTGAGCTCACTGAGCGCTTTCAAAACACAGCCACTGTGCAGTGGGCACAACACTTGTCATACAATAGGTAGCTTCAGTCAAGCCAAGTTTTTAGATCAAATAAGTTACAGCTACAAAGTTTTGTCTCCTAAAGATCTTCACACAGCTTCAGAAATCTTTCATAATCAATAACTCAACTGCCTGAATTACTGTCAACAAAATTACTACATTACTGTAAACAACAAAAAAGGACTTGTCTCGGTCTTTGCTTGCCTGCTGCTGTGTTGTGTGCCAGTGGGAGAATGTTGAGGAAAATCTTCTGGATTAGTTTATGGCACAAAGGGAGACAATTTTATGGCTTACAACAGGGACACTATTGTATGCCTCCCTGCTGGAATTTATGTGCATGTGCACCGGCTACTGCTAATCGTTTTGCTGTAATATTTAATGTTCACCATGAGGCAACAAGCGCCTGAATTAAAGCAATGATTACTACTAGACTACAGATGCGACAAACATGCAGTGTCCTACATATGTTGAGCAGCAGATGAGTTGTGAAAGAGTTTAGCAGGTCACGTCTTACTCATTGGGACACTTCTCTTTCCTGTGTGTGTCTGTGTGTTCAGTGAGGCTCATGGACACGAGAACCCAGTGTTTCTCGGAGAATCGCCGCAGATAAAGACCCGGACTGTTTCCCAGATCATGACCCGGCAGTCCTCTGAGACAGGCCGACACCTGTTGTCTGAGCCAGGAACACCTCTTTCTCCCCCCACGCGTGGCGATGTATTCTTCCCAATAGAAGGTAGGACACCCACAAAAGCTACATTCCAACAATATCTCATGTCGCATGACAGAAAGTATTTAGGCCAAGACAGAGAAACTAATAGAAGGAACCTCTCACTGGCTCATACCACCACACACACACAAAAAAAAACAATATAAAGCATCTCTCTCTTAGAGACCACTATGTTCGTGGCATGTAGCTGTATTACACAAGGACACAGTTCTGCAAGTACCCATTTCAGAATGTACACTTCGTATGGTAAAGCTCTGATGCAATCACGGAGAAACCATGACTTTGTGCGCATCTGCTGAAACATCCTGCATTTTAGTGGAAGTGTTTTGCAGAAAGAAGTTCACATGCAACTGCAAAATTGCACGCTCTCACTCAAAACAGCTGGGCTGAGTCTGATGTGACTCAGAAAAAATATTGTGCAGAGGGTTTAATTTCTTCCACCCACACAGCTGAAACCACCTCCTTATGCTGTCGTCTTCTGAATTCTTCTCTTGTCTCCCTCGCAAGTCATTCTCCACCCATCAGCACTCTCATTTACCACTAATGGCCCCTTCAGCCGCTCTCTCTGACTCAACTTGAAATAATACTGAAACATTAGTTACGGTTAAGGGGTTCAGTCCCGTGTGTTTTTCTACCGATTCCTGGGGCACCTGTGCAGACATTCCAGGCATACTGAGGTGGATTGCCCCGTTTCCTTAGAAGGCGCAGGGAAAAGGACAGGCAAAGGGCAGCTTTTAAAAGTTACATCTATCAAACCATTTTACTGTTCAAATGTATACAAGTAGCAGAAAAAAAAATAATGAAGGTGATCCAGAAATGACAATAAACATAATGTAAAACTAGGTCATTTCACCAACTCAGCCCTAATCGAATTGTTGCAGTTTTGGCCTGTCTGCCCAAATAGAATTCTCATTTCGTGTTATGTTCATAGTAGGAAAACCTCCTCTTACAATAATAAACCTTCACTGCTTGATGTCCTCTCAAATTACAGCAATGTATCCGCTCCGACAGAAAAGTCAAAATATCGATAAAACCATCAAAAATTCAACAAAAAAACAATATCTTTACATTTGTCAAGGTGGATTTTCCCTGCCAGAGCTCATTTCCTTTGACAGATGTTATAGAAGTGTGCAGCCTGGCTTCTTGTCTAAGGTTTTGTGTTACGTGGATGAAAGCCACACTTCAGCTTTCGTCTTCATATTTTTTGGCCTGTTGACCCTCATCTAAGTGGAATTCAACTAGCAGCACTTCCTTGTTATCTACAACATGTTGTAACGCAGACTCTAGGCTTCTTTGTTCTGCTTTTTAACGGGTTTCCAGTGAATCACTTCTTTTTCTGTGAAATCTATGTATCTGCGTGTTCCTGTACTGTTCTGTAGAGTAGGAGGTTTGGAAATAGAAATGCTGTTATGCGACTTTTGACAAGATCTGTTAGATTTCCGGAAGTGAGTGTCATTTTAAACACGCAAATGCTTTCATATGTAATTTTCCACGTCCGCACAAAGACATGAAATGTTAATTTGTGCTTGTTCTCACTGGCGTGCACGTTTTTGTGTTTCAGACACCATCCCTGAGTCTCCAGACTTCCTGCAGGTTTAAAGAGGAGCGAAACGTCATTCTTACTGCTGATTTGGAAACAGTCCTGCGCCTCTCTTCCTCTTCTCTCTGTCTCCAGAGCAATGTTGTCCTTATGAACTGTCTCACAATAACCTCTTCCAGCGGTGTCGTCTGTACTCTGTCTGGACCGCAGGAGGGAAAAGGACTGCATTTTTGATTCCAAAAACATTTGCACCTGAAACAACAGCTGGAGGCCAAAAGCCTCCTTTTGCTTGTGACTGCTTGCGTTATGGCGTTGGCCGGGTTTGTATTTGATATTCCATCCAAACGCTGAAAAGGGCTTGCAGACCGTCAGGTACACTGGCCTGGTGAGGCCTGCTGCTTATGATGTGCCCAGAATGTTGAGGATGGGAGTCCTGTCCTGTGCAGGGATGGCATGTTCAGAGTGCTAGACTGAGGCTCCTATCACATCTTTTGGTGCAGTTTAAACCAGCATTTCCTTATTTGTTTGATTTAGTTCTTTCAAGAACTTGTGCACTTTCTTATTCAAAACCCAAAGAGCTTTCAATGCAGTCTTCCTGGAACTTACTGTCACTGGCCTAGTATGTGGACGTAAGCAGACTGACCACACAACTGTGTGATAGAAAGTGTGTATGTATGTATGTATGTATTTGTTGATTGTGGGAACTGTCAAAGAAGGAAGCTCCCATAAAATGAACAAAGATTATTTGGTAACCATGTGAACGTAATATACTGTCCACTTCCGCACATCCCCAGAACTAAGAGACAACAAGTTATGTTAATATATTTAAAATTAACCACAGGGATAAAAGAGAGTTAATGTTCATTACTCTTAAATAGTCCATACTGACTTGGTCTCAGTTATGAGAGAAATACCAACATTCTTGCACAAGTTTACAGTAATTTCTTTGTTCCTCTGTGCCATTTCTACTTAGTGCTGGCTGTTCTTTCTTCCCTCTTTGATACCTCACTTACTGTCAGCTCTGTTTTAAATGCTGTCCTTCCTTTATGTGTTCTCACAAATACAGCACTTCACAGTGGCCTTAAATTTATTCACAAAGTGCTGAAAATTGCAAAAAAAACAAAAAACAAAAACAAAACAGCAAAAAAAAAACTAAAGTCTAAATAATTTTTGGAGTTATTGATTGTCATGCTTGTGTACAGATTAAGAGTAAATGGTTTATTGTTTTTATCTTGAATGCAGCCTAACAGAGTTTTTAAGAAAAAGATACCAAACAACCACAACAAAGAACTTTCAATAGTTTAATCACTGCAATCACAATGCTGATTTGTGAATAATTTTATTGTATTTTTAGTTATAGTTTACTGTGGTAATGTGTATATTAGTTTGCGTGTGCAATGGGACTGATAAGTAAATACTATGGTTATGGGAATGGCTTTACAATATTAACCAAAGGTGAAGAAGTAAATGCAAACGACTGCAGTGTCGATGTTACTTACTCGAAGCGTGATTGTGTGAAACCACTGGTGGGTTTTTTTTCATACTGAGGTAAAATGTGTAAAGCAGGTGCTCAGTGAAAATGATCTCCAAAACGATGTGTAGCAGGTATATAGGTCAGGGTATTATGTATGTATGTTTTTCTTTGATCCGAAGAGATGTTTTCACGTTTGGATATTTGTGATATTTGTCTTTTTATGTATGCCTGTGTACCTGTTTGTGTGGGTGTGCTTTCAAATATAAGATTAGAATAACTTTGTGGTCTGGTTGAATTGTGTGTGCATGTTAACCTGAATGCAAATTTTCATTTCCAAATTGTAAGAAGTTTCTATTAGACATAGATGCAGTGAAAGCACATTTGTCCTGTATATTGCATTTAAATTGTCATGTTTGTAGCTTGTGTAATAAAATTAAACCTTAGAGCCTTGTGTCTAGTCTCTGAAACCATAGTTCCTTTCAAGAGGCAGGTCTCCAAAACTATTACTATACAAGGACATACTGCAGTTTTTGTCTGGGGAGCCATCACAGATAAAACAAGGTTGTTCCACTTTTGTGCCTCTAAGATGGTGCACACCAGAGGGAAGCTGGCATTGAGGTGTGAAAATGATAAAACAAGCTGAGTATCTTGTTTTATGAGAAGAGACAGAGAGCTGGAAGGGAGGGGGAAATGTCTGCTGATGGTCATTGTCCTCTCCAGTGCTTTCCCTACAGTCTTCCATTAAGTATTTATATCATGCACTAACAAGAACTACATTATTACAGGACTGTACTGCTCATGTCTTTATAGTGCAACTCACTGTCACATGACAACAGATGTACATGTGGCTCATACTGTACTGTACAATACATAACTATTTCTGTCTAGACATACAAACAGGTCTAAAAAGTTCTTTGATGTCAGACATTTCTAAGCAGAAAAACTTCCAACTTTTATCTTCCTCGTTTTAGACACAACTTGTGGCTTTCCTGTTGACAAATAAGGTGCTTCCTGTGCCGTCACAGCCAATTAGCTCAGAGAGAAGATAAACCAACCACCGTTTTTAATTTACAGTGTCAGTTATGAGAAATACTGCACACAACAGCAATGCGTACACCCCTTAGTAATTCCATTTAAATGTCAAAAGATTCAAAAATGCATCACCTCTCATTAATTGCGTTATTCTGAGTTGTCAACTAGGTTACTCCCTCTCATTAGCAGTCAAAAATGAATACTTTAGAAACACAGCAATGAAAACACAGGCCTCAGAGAACAAACTCAGTGCAATTAAAGTAAATACACCTGAGTTCATTGACACACAAGTTAGAAATCAGCCTAATTTTATGGACATGGTTACAAAATGATCAATGAACATCAGAACTTCTAAAGCAAGCATAACAGAGGAACTGAAATATCAGACTGTGGGACTTCTCAGAGATGGAAAAGGATACAGGAAGTTTGTCGACTGAGTACAGAGCAGTGGAAACACAGCAATAATCAGAAGTGTAGAACAAATGATAGTTCTACTAATCAGTGCCACAGTGGTTGTCTGTTCTAACTGACTCCATGGACAGTGCCATACTTTCATAATTTAGGTGGGGAGGTGCTCCAGTTTTGGTACAGTGGTTATCGATAGAAATCCAAGCTTCTTTGACAGCTCAGACAGTGGGGAGAACATTGTGTTATGTCAACCTCTATGGACTGTCTCCAAGATGAAAAAAGCAGCTTATTCTTTGACAAAAGCTGCAAGATAAAACTTTGCTACAGAATATGTTAAGAAGCCTGATGAATACTGAAAAGAGCCTATTTAGCAGATGAGACCAAGATGAATTTATCCATCCTAAGTGGGGTGCTGCATGTTTGGTGTGAACCTGGTCAGAACGACCACAGTTAATGCAAAGTCCTGACAGTGAAGCACAGAGGTGGGAGTGTGATAATATGGGGCTGCATGAGAGCAAAAGGTGTTGGAAAGAGAACATTTCTAGATGCACCAGGACAGCCTGTGGATAAACCAAAATACTGTCTGACAAGATGACTCACAGTCTGCAGAAGCTTGTCAGAAGCAGAGTATTCCAGGATGATAACCATCCAAAACACGCTGCCAAAATCACAGAAGAGTTTCTCTCGAAAAGTGAAAACTGAGCTTAAAAACTTTATGACAAGTATGTCACCTGACTCGAATCCAACAGAACACTTTTAAGGTATTTCACAGAGAAAAGTACCAAGCCCTCCGGCAGAGAGCAACAAAAAAACGTCTCTGAGAAATGGCAGAACATTTCTCCAGGGTTACGGTATCCTCTATGCTGAGTAGGATTGAGTACAAATATTGGTGGACATACGAAGTATTAAAAAACAAAAGATTTGAATGTCAGTAATAAAAGGTGCACTGTTGTTCCAACTGGGTTCCAACTGTGGGGACTGTATATTCAAAATAGTAAAGTTATACTGTTCATTTTTAAAAAAGCAAATATGCTCCTGGTAAAGTAAGGCAATTACTTTAAAATGTTGAATCTTTTGACATTTAGGTGATATTGTACAGAGAATTTTTTCACATCTATTGTATAGTGTATGCCTGTTTTCCTGTTTCATCTATCATCACTTAAGGCATGTAAACAAAGAAGGAGTAAAGAGATGCAAAAATTCCCAGAATGAGCACATTTCTTAAGTATGATTGTAGGACTACGATTGACTAAAAGGCTCTTAATGAGGTGTGGCACAAAATCTTCAAAATGAGTCACCCCTGCACAGTAGAAGTGATACGACACAAAGAAGAATGTTTAAAAGTAAAATATGAAGAATTTCATTTGATTTAGAAAAAAAATCCCGTGAGTGATTTGATACTAGACTAAGAAACAAGGTTGAAATCAACATTTTGTGCTGGAGTGTCCAACTTCTTGCTGTTCTGTGCATCTTACCGACAGAGGTGGCGTGCCGTCATCTTCCACAGTGACAGTGAGTCGGTACTCTTGCTGGCGCTCTCGGTCAGGAGGGGCTGGACGTGTCACCATCTCTCCGGTCACTCGGTCCATGCGAAAGGTCAGGTCCTGGTTTCCGTCAGTGATGTAGTAAAACAGCATGGCGTTGGGGCCGATGTCTCGGTCTGTGGCCACCACACGGAGGACTGATGTACCTCCTCCAACATTCTGCATAACACATTAAAATGAAACCTCATTATGGATCGTCTATGGTGAAGTAAAAACAAATTTGTGATCAAAAAGTTCATAGTATGGAAGTTGCTGAGCTACTTTAAGAACGAGACCTATACAAGCCTCAGCAACAAGTAAATTCAAGAACAAATAATACATTGATAAAAGGATCATGCACCATCTGATGCATTCCTACCTCACTTATGCTGACGTTGTAGCCCCTCTGGCTTTCAATAACAGGTGCGTTATCGTTGACGTCCAGGATGTTGATAGTGAGCGAGTGGTCTGTGTGTCTGGTAGGTGAACCGTTATCGATGGCACGGACCTGTAACAATACATGTAAACTGATGAGTGAAAGTCTTGCTGTGCATTTGGACGCACAGCATTGTCAAACTGTTTTATCTGCAAAATACCGACGTGAATAACATTTGAATGAAATCAGATCAGGCCAAAATGAAAGCTGGTGACACATTTTTTGCATCATTCAGCTTTGACACTCGTGACAGTGGTGTGAAAAACAGTCTTACATGAAACAAGTGTGATTAATGTACTTTAGGTCGGGCTATTGTGTTTGTAGAATGTGAATGTGAAAGAGTCTCTACACAGCTACAGAGATGGTGAAAGATGCCTGACCTTCAGCAGGTAGCGGTCCACTGACTCTCTGTCCAGAGGAGCATTGACATAAACTTCCCCATAGGTGTTGTTCACGGTCTTGATCTTGAAGACGTCCTCCATGTTGCCCGCCACCAAAGTGAAATTGACCTGGGAGAGAGTAGCACGTGAGAATGAGACACAGAAAGGGTGCCAGACGATGACAGAGTGAGGGTCTGTGTGAACAGTTTGATCGCTATATTTGGAAAAAGGAATCACATCACAGCATTTTCTGATTAGGAAAGAAAATGAAGTAATTACAATTGAGAGGCAAGAGTCAGCTGGGTTGGTAGAGAGAGAAAAATAGCATGAGCAAGCTGTAATAATAATAAAAAATCTCTCATAGTCTGTAGCAGTCTGGAGTTTGTATAATAGGTAATACACAAGAGAATAATATAGTACTGGATACAGGATGATCCAACCTGAAGGAGCTGATATTCAGTATTTTTCCTATTGGTAGTGGTATTTCTTTTATTTATTTAATCAATTCCAGATAGAATAAATTAATTTAAAAATGCACTACTCTGGCTCTGATGTGACCACCTCTGTCTGCAGTCACCACAGGTTTAGGTTCCATTTGAACATTAAAGGTGAGACACATTAAGTGGAAGGGGTGGTACATCCTCCCAGGAAACATCAAACTCTTGATTTCTTGCTTTCTGGTGAATTTTTATGCATCAACTGGTCTTTTCTGCAGATATTAAGGGTAAAAATGCGGTTATTTATGCAATAGAAAAGACAACATGAAAGCAGGTGGTCTGACAATTCACAATAAAATGCAGTACGGCCCTCAGGCATTCTTTATTTTCTTTCAAATATTTATTCTACTGTAGATCAACTTTTCTCATTTAATATTATCCTTGCAGAGTCAGTACACGAATAACCGTGATCTACTCTTGCGTTCTCCTTTGTATCTTTTGGGCAGTAACCTCTTTAAATGTGCATGTGGCCCATTTTCCCATCATTTTAATTAATTGACAACTCCTGGACTTAGCTCATGAGTCTCACAAAATTTCAACTCATGTTCAAAACTCACTGCAGACTGCTATGCTTAAGGAAAAAAAAAAGAAAATACCCATGATGGAGGCATTGTTACATGTATGAGTAAATGATACAGCTGTTTTTCAAAACAAAACTCCTCTGTATCTTTCAAGCTTTCACTGAAGGAGGAAAATGCAGACTTGTAACTTTTGAGCGAGGTGTATTCCCTGTCTCTCCCCTTACAGTCTACGCTTACATTAGTTACCACTCTGTGGTCTCAAGCAACTTCCCTCCCACTGTTCTGTCTGACTGGTCACATGTCATGAGTAACAGCCTAACAACACTGAAAACACAAAGGCATTTCAACAAAGTTTTGTGTGGAATTTTATGCTATTGTAAATTTTGATACTAAGATTTTTATTTTTAGTATAAATGTAAATTAGTTCTACATGATAGTAATCAGTCTGCTTGATTACTAATAACTGGCTTCTGAAAACACATTATCAGTTAAAGCCCTGTGCTGGCATTAAAAGTTGCACGCTATGCTGAAATATCAAAATCTGAATCAGCTGAAGTGAAACTGAAGTAAGCTAAATTTGACTGATGTACAACATGCAATCTGCTGAAGTAGATATTTATAGTGCTTATGTCACACGAAAAGGTACACAAACTAAGATGAGTGAAGCATAACTTGTAAATGACATTTTCTCTGCATGGATGCCTGCAGAAATCCCCTGCTTGATTTATGAAATGTTGCACTATTTTCAAAAGCAACACCTTTTTGTTTTGTGCTCTGAAAAACATTTCTTGTACTGCTGTGAAGCAGTGCGAAATTACCACAAAACCAAATGTGTCGCCTTTCATTTTGGTAGTGTTCTTACATATTTGTATTGCCGTGATTACTCTAAAAACTGTAAAGGTGTTGTAAAGATCAGGTTTAAGTGCTACACATTTTGCCATCTGTTTGAGCTATATTTTGTGGGGTTTTTTTTGTCCTTACCAATCCATTCAACCCAGCATCTTTGTCCCGTCCGAGCACCACTGCCACTTTTTTCCCCATGGCCGTGTTTTCTGGGATGTCGACTGAAGTGTCAGATGTGATGTCAAACTCTGGACTGTTGTCATTTTCATCCAGAATGGTGATGGACACCTGTGAAGTGATGAAGTCACATGTAAGGTCTACTGCAGATTACAGAGTGATATTTACCTTTAAGAATAATTAAATTCAGGTAAATGAGCCTAAGCATCACTTTTTATACTTTCACAGGTGGATACAGTTCATGTTATACTTTGTATTCTGAGCACCATAAAAAGTCTTACCTTCTACAGTTCCAAAGAGAGATGCGATTAATAAAAGAGGAATGCCATAAAGTTTTTATAGATGTAACACTCCCAGCAATAAATTTAAAAATGCACATTAATTACAAGGTTGGGGCGAACACAAACAACAAAATTCACAAACGACATACCACAGTGGAGTCCTTTTTAGGTCCTCCATCATCAGCTACAACAGTTAAGGTGTACATATCCCCCTTTTCTCGATCCAGCAGGCCGGTCACCGTGATGCGGCCCTGAAACATCACACACATCAGCAGATCCCTTCACCTCCATAAAGGTTCCATACAAGATGGAATTTCCCAGTTTCAGGGAGAGGAAAAAAAAGGAGAAAAAAAAAACAAAACACACAGAAAAACTAACAAATATCATATCATCATATCATACAAATCAACAAAGAAGTCCCCATTTTTCATCTATCAAAGGAATCAAATGACTTCAAAGCACACGCACTCTTTGATCAGCTTAGAGTCATGCAGCGACAAGAGTGCTAGCTTAAATCACACAGGAAGAGGTGTTACTGGATCACACTGTGGTTAATGGATGAGGCATATTTGAAAGAAGGTGGGTGAAGTCTTTGAAGTATACAAAAAAGAGGTATGCATATTGTGCTTTTATGATCACAGACCTTTAGTCATCTAGAATAATATGGTAAAGTGCTCAACATTTAAATTAGTCTGGTAAACTTATATAATACATATTTAGGGAGGCTTTACTTGACTTTGCTCCACTGCTGCCCCACTCACCGTGACGCTATCTATCCTGAAGAGGGCCAGAGCTGCAGGCGAAGTGTCAGGGTCGAAGCGGTAACTCAGCTGGTTCAAGTTGTCAGCAGACTCGGCCTGCACCTGAACCACCTCCGTCCCCGTGGCGATGTTCTCTGGAAGTGAAGCCTCGTAGCCGAGGGAGCTGAAGCTCACGGCCTCATCCAGCTCATTCATTAATGTGACATAGACGGTGCAGAAGCCTTTGTGGAACGGTGGAGCCTGGTCAGTGGCTGAAACATTCATAAGATAGGTTGTCTTGGTCTCATAGTCCAGGTGGTCTATGGTGGTAACCAGACCGGTGCTCATATCCACCGCAAACTTGCGGTCTGAGCCAGATACAAGGGCGTAGGCAACAGCCCCACCTTCACCTGAACAGGAAGACAGGGCGAGATTGGTAGGAAAATGATTACAACTTATATTAAATGATGGCGTTTTTAAACTTCTCTGAGAGTTTTAAATAATTAATTGGATCATTGACCTAAAAACTAAGTAACACTGTTGTAATGAAACCATAATTACAGCATGTAAACCAGCAACCTCTGTGATTTATTTAACACCACTGTCAACATTCATCCGCTGGCTTTGTTGTGCTCATTTCAGTTTCAGGCCTGCTCTGATGTTTTGGAAAATACATGTCACAGCACCAGATGAGTCATAATGTGTCTAAGCAACACTTAACATCACGGGAAGTGAATTGAGGAAGTTTGTACTGTGGCAGAAGTAGAGGTTTAAATGCCTGCTGCAGTGTAGGCAATCTTCACTGCATATCGGGGTGACAAAACATGGCAAAAAAAAGGTGGTTTGATACTATCCTTTGGAGAAGCACCCACTAGTGTCAGAACTGATGGTCTGCAAACTCATATTAGTGCAAGCAGAGCAGTAATTTGTGATGATCTTTAGAACACAGTCTGAAAGCTGCAGCTAAATGTGTCTTTATGTTTGATAGTTTGAGAATAAACCAGAAGAGTGTGCTATAGAACAAAACTAATAGATTAGTGCAGTATATTGAGCTTACCGTCAGAATTTTCAATGTTTGCAAATGAAGCTCTCTTTTAACCTGCTAGATCACTAAGGTAAATAATACTCCACAGCTTACATGCTCCAGAGGAGGTTATGTTTGAGTTTGGGATTTACATCACCTGTAAGAAGCTCCATCTTTTCAATAATTCTTTTACTAACCATGTATGAGTGGCACAGATTATCTGCTTAGACAGTATGTTGTATCTTCACGTCTTTTGAGGTGTATGCTAGAAAGTCAGTAAGTAGTCCCACTGAACGAAGCCGAGCAGTTACAGTAGAGCAAACTGTACGCATCGCATTGAAACGGAACCTTGCATGCATAAATATGTTTTTATGATTGGACCTGATTTGCTGCCAAGTCTGCTTACACTGTTGGTACTACAGCTAAGAGGACGCAGATTAGAAAATTGATGGATGTATTGGTATGTCACACTGAATATTCAAAATCAAACAAGAATTTCACTTTGATTTGTCCAGAACCTACAGTGATGATCAATCATCAGTATCGTGTTTAAATATATGAAGTTTAAAGTTGAAGAGGTTTCATGTGCTGCTGTCATGGTAGAAATAAATTCCAGGCACTGAGTGCTAAAATAAAAAGGCAAAATAAATATATCTTTTAGCATGTCTCTCACGCATCATTTGCAGTAACAGTTGTTTTTACATGAACACATTTATATTTTTACTGCTATGGCAGAACTGGGCGGGACGTTATTAGTCTATTTTGGGTGGAGGAAGAGTAAGATCACACAACAACATCCTCTTTTATGGGAGCGCACACAGAGCCTCATGAACAAAACCCTGTCAACAAAGAAAGCTGAGAAACAGTATCATATCTGTTATCTCTGACTGGGGTTCTAGGTTTTGCTGAGTCAGCTCATACAAAGTAAGCCTGCACTGTCTACGTGTATGTGACACATACACCTTAGAACGGAACAGCCTGATAATGTTAAACTTGTTTCGTAGTACAACTCAAATCCAACTTCAGCCCCCTCTCCTCCCTTCTGCTGATTGATCTGAGACTGGACTCACCACTGTCGGCGTCTGTGGCTCTTACTACAATCACAGAGGTGCCAATGCCGGCGGTCTCCCTCAGGCCCAGACGGTTGTACTGTTGCTGGGTGAACACTGGCACCTCATCATTGGCATCATCAACATATATGATCACCTGCAGGAAAGAAATTTGCATATTAACTTGGGAAAGGACTCGGGCATTTTATGAGGTCTTTAAGAATGAGATCCCAGACGTTTATATAGTTTAAATCTTTTTTCCACTTGAGGGCCTGGATCCCTGTAGTACACATTTATGGACAAAATATGTCACAATGAGTCAAGAAGACTTTTCAAAGACATTTTCCTTTTAATTGCAGGTTTTATAGCAAATAAAGAATAAATCAGTTTTATATAAGCTCTGCAACACATTTCACATAAAGCACTGGGATGAACGTTGCATGTGTTACAGCGATTTCACTTGCTCTGTTCATCCCCCTCCTCCTCTTTCTCACTTTCACAGAGCTCCTCATGCGGCCCTCGTCACTGTTATAGGCCTCCACATCCAACATATGTGAGCTCCTGGTTTCTCTGTCCAGAGCCCTCAGGCCTCTTGTCACCAGCCCGGTCTGGTTGTCTATGCTGAACAGATTGTTGCTGTTCCCTGCATGCATGCATTCACAAACACGAGGACACATACAGACAGAGGCAGGGAGACTGAGGGTAAGTGAGACTTCAGCAAAAATACACATTTTAGCAAAACATTTAATCAAGTCTCTGGGTTAAGTTAATTACACCACAGGCATCTGCCAAGTGGGTGAGTTAATTTCACTTATTAACTTGTTTAAAGAACCTGTCATTACTGGTGTCTTCACTCTTTGGCAAGATCTGTCTCCTACACACAGTGCTTCTACTACTACTGCTTCTAGACAAGACTCATCAAGCTTGTGCATCCTGAGAATTTTGTTAATAAAGCTTCACCTATTCAGTTTATGTCTTTTTCTCATTTGCAGCAACTTTGAGCTGGATTACAAAGCTGCCATCAGATTTAATGTTTCATTTTGTGACTATTGAGTGCATTGCTCATCAGCCACGTGGGATAGAAGAGCAGCAGTACTTACCAGGGAGGATCCTGTACAGGACTCGTCCGTTCTCTCCCTGGTCTGCATCTGTAGCTTCAACCTGTACAGACAAAGACAAAGAGCAAGTCTGCGCTTTCTTTAAAAAAAAACAACTTTACATGAACATGAACACAAACAAGTACACAAAAATATGTAAACGTAAACCAGCTGGCCAAAAAAAAAAAAAGGGAAACAGCAATGCCAATGTTTTTTCCTCACAATGGTACAACTTATACTCATATTTAATAACCATCATTGTGAGAGATTTGAGGAGTTGGATTTGGTTTCCAGTTATGTTCAGTATTACACTGGAGTTTTACGCTGAATAGTCACATCAAAGTCAGTACATTTTATATGTATTTTTTTACTGATTGTATGGCTTCAGTATGCTTTCCCATTCACCAAACATCCTTTGGTGCTCAGTGTCTTGTTGCCACAACAACCCCATCATAGCTTGGCAGGGAGATACTCTCTCGCTCCCTCTCTGTTGCAGGCAAATAGCCAGCAGCAGCCAAAAACCCAAACCCAGCACAGACAGCACGGCTCCACAGCGTACACAGATAAATAGTGGAGCATGCTGGGCTGCTGGTGAATGGGCCATGTCATAAGACTGACTTCTGAATCCAGAGAGGCACACAGCTGCTGGCACTGGATGAGGCTGACTTCATGTCACACCCTTGCCTCTCTGTGGATGTGTCAAAATCCGTGGAGGTGCCCACAAAGTGCATATTCAATTACATACAGAGACACATACACTCAAGACAGTCTGGCAAATGTGCACACAGGTACGCACAAATACAGATGCACACACTCTTGCAGTCTATGTCTGGCCCTGAATGCCCTCCTTTGCTCTCTCTCACTCCCTCTGTGAAGAGGGGCCCAACTTCAGTCTCATTAGCTTTATAAAGAGATGTGGAGAGGAGAGGAGAAAGGGGAGGAGAGAGGAGGGGGAGACGGGAGGAAAAAGAGGCTGGGGGGTCAGATTGGTGACTGATGAATAGGGTATTACACAGTGGAATGCACCACTTTGGCCGTAAAAGGGGGTGCATAAAACGCAAGACTACGTTGCAGAGCCAGATGTTGTAAGTGTAATCATGTGGAGTGTAAACACTAGGAGATTTCTGACCAAGCTGCTAAGAAAACATACTACTGTCTTTGACTTCCTGACAGTAAAAGATAGCAGTGTGATATTACTACTGTGATGCTGTTACCCACATTTTACCCCCTTTTCCCTCTTGTTGCCTTCTTCCTCCCCAGTGTTTCGCCCTCTGTTTCTGGGAAAGAAGAAGTTTAAGGGGGGGAAAACAAGTGCGTGGAGCCACGAAACAGGTCTGACCTCAGCTACTGGAACTAAGCAAGGTGCTGTTTTAAAGAGTGTCCAAAGTGTGGGTGTGAGTATATATTCTTGAAGGGGTTTATTAGAAAATACTGAGGCTTAAAAATGAAGAAAACGTGTTAAATACTAGGAAATCTAGAGGTAAACACTAAAAACTCTGAAATATTGAAGCTGTATGTTTGCTAATAATCCTATTAATGTATCTTGCATTACATGTTCTATATCTGCTAAAGAGTCAGATTTTGGAATTAAATTTCTGAAATCCGCATTTCTACGTGCGAGTTACTTGACATGTGCTTGAGCAACTGAACATTGTCTGTGTGAGAATGTGGAGTATGCTGTATGAATTTGGTTTAGTAGGGTAGTGTCTTACCTGGAATGTGCACTTGAATATTAGTAAACACGTGCTGCACAGCTGTCACATCTGTTATTGTATTTCTAATTCATTTTTGCAGAGAAGATATACCAAAAAACCCACCATAAATCAGAACGCAATCAAGTTACATCTTACTCAAAAGTTACTAGAAATCCTGTGAGTGGAGAATTCGTCAAACTTACAAATGTGAATAGGTGAGACGCGGTGTGCCTGTACAGAAGTTAAGAATGAGTTTCACTGTTTCAAAACTAGCTGAGCAGTCAGATCTGCGGGAGCAACAACGTGGGGTGAAAGAGAGGGAGAGTACCTTACAGCTAAGCTGCCAAGCTTAAGAACAGCGTGCCTAATCACGAATATGTGCAGGCTACAGTATGTGAGGGTGAGAAAGAAAGTTTGTGTTTGAATAGGCGTGTGGGTGTGTGTGCGGCGTATGTGCTTGGAGGCGCTGACTAATGAACTGACTCTCTAACGAGCCATCCTGTTCCACTGGCCTTTTCACAGCTTTCCTGGCATTTGGTCTTAAAAATAATTTCACGTCCCAATGTGTTTCCCTTAAACCGATAAGCCATGCTTTGTCTCCGCTGAATTAAGGACGATGACATTTACAAATGTTACTATGCTGAAGATGGGGGCGCGCAGAATGAGAGGTGGTGGGGGGGATAATTGGAGACCGGGGTAGAAGAGGTGGGTGCCTTGCATTTTACAAGGGGCATTTTAATAAACCCAATTTGTTCTACATTGAAGAAAGCCTGTCAAGCATTGACTGTTTTGTAGTCCTTGATTTAATAGCTACATAATTGTCGCAAATGCCAAACACTCACCGCATCTGCGTGTGCATGCAGGCGTTTCTGTGCATATCTGTGCATGTGTGTGTGCGTGTGTATTGTAAGCCCTTGAGTGTATGATTATAATAAAGTGAAAATATGAAAATAAACCTACTCAGCTTGGTTAGGCTTGGCTAGTGAGGCAAAACACAGCGCATCAAGAGAGCTGCTGTAGCACTTTGGTAGAAGCTGACCACACGTACACACAATAAAAATACACAAACAAGCAAACAATACACACACACACAGTCTGACATAGACCTCCTAACTAACGTTGCTTTCTCCATCCAGGGCTGAGGCAACATGAACACCACTGACCCAGGCTCCATCTCCACCTTCACCTCTAACACAGAAAACATCACTCTGTCCAGCCTGACGACCAACACTGTCTCTCCTCCCACCATCCCACAACCTCCATCTTACTCTTCAGACATTTATGACCCAGAATTCACCATCATGGTGGTGTTGGGCTTATCGTTGTTGCTGGCGGGGGTAGCAGCCTTCCTGGCAGTTTGCCGGCCCTCTGAACAGGATGGGGACTCTGAGGCGAGCTGTGGTCCGGGCGAGGGCTTGACTCGGGGAAGAGCCTTGTCCAGTGAGCCCCAGCTCAAGGTGTGGAAGAGGCTGGGCTCCTATCGGCGTTCATACAATCTCTCCTTCAGACGACCGCCTCATCGCAGGCCGCATGAGAGTACGCATGTGTCGCAGTCTCCAGTGCGACAGACTCCACAGCCAGAGGCCAGCGTGGAGCCCCATCTCACTATGCCTTGTCTATTTGACTACGTCACTGAAATCTGACAGGCCGACAGATGACTGACTGTTCTGCAGACGTGATGCACTGTTATTTTTATGGTTGGTGCTGTGAGCATTACTAACAAGAAGAAGGAAAAGTGCATTTTCGGTATTTGTTTTAACCATCTGTGAATTGCAGGTGGATGAGGTTTGCTAGAAAATGCTGCAAAAGTGTTAAAAAGCAGCAGGAGAACACGTGTTTTCTGAATAGACCAGTTTATCCTCTACAAGCAGAATTTTTGGGCACGGATTGTCTTTTCATTTGCACTGTATTGACGAGAGATAAAAATGATTTAATTCATCTATAATTCAGTTTGTTTACAGTGAGCAAAAATACAATCCAAACACATACTAGTATTAACCCTGACTTATTTTGAAGACCAAACTTAAGCCTCTTTGGACATCATCACAGTTTAATCTGTATGATACTCTGAAAATGAGTTTTTAATTTACACCAATCACATTCAAAGTCTGGGGACAACCATCCTTCCTCTGCATCACACTGCTAATTGCTCTGATGCAGCAAACCCCATCCATCTGGCGATTCACGTACATTAAGACAAACACTAGGAATTATTGTTTAGTATCATTTCATGCAAAACATGGTGGATTCCCAATACCGATGAGACAAACACGATGTGAGCCAAAAAAGGAGACCACTTTGTAACAGACTCAATGTGTTAAAAAAAAAAAAAAAAGAAAAATTAAAGGACTTTTAAGTTTGCTGAGAGTGCCTTTTGTTTGGACATATGTTTGACGGTATGTGTGTGTTTTCTACCTGAAGGATGCTCGTTCCTCGGGGCACACTTTCCAGTATGCTGGTCTGATAGTTGTTTTTGAGGAAGATGGGTTTGTTGTCATTAACATCCTGCACCTCAACAAGTACAATGGCTGTGCCTGTCCTTCGGCTGCCTGCTGGACCGTTGTCTATACACAGAAACAGACATCCACAAATGCATCAGTCGCAATCAGTCAGGGTAATGCTGATTTTATGGCTGGCATCAGGACAACAGAAACGAACACAGTGTTTGTTTGATGGCTGCACCACAGGCTAAAGCCATAAGTAAAAAAAAAAATAATGTGATGTATAGCAGTACAACATATATACAAAATGGACTGGCTCTTTATTATTACTTTACATTAAACAATCTATTAATCTTGAAAAAGTAAGGCCGAATCCAAATTTGACGAAGATGTAAGACTGGAACATTGTTGGCTCATCAAAACTTCGGTAGTTTTCAGCTGTTGGTGAATAAGGACAATGTGTACAGTTCTGCTCTCTTGCACGGTTTTACGTTATCTCAGCCTCTTCTCCCCTCGTTCATGTCTCTGGCCCCCTCAGCAGATAAGCTACCCTGACTCAATGGTTTCCAAAACAGGAAAACCTCAGAGTTTTTGTTCTTTTTTTCTCGAACAGGAACAAAGGCAGTTGAGCAATAGTCTGAAATCACTGCAGATGTGCAGGCATCAGTTTCTTTTTCATCATTTTTGCACACAAGGAGGAAGGAGCAGCTTTGAAAATGACAAAATGAGCATGAAACATACTATCATAACAAACAGAAATTCAAACCATGCAAAAAAAAAACAAAACAGAAAGATAAAAAAAAATGCTTTTGTATTTTTTTGTAAAAGATATGAATTCCTGACAGACCGATAGCTTCTACGGTCAGATTGTATGCCGCCTGGGTCTCTCTGTCCAGCCCAACCACCGTCCGAACAACTCCATCTCTGAAGCCCACGCTGAATTTACCATCATCATTACCACCTAAAATACAAAACACAAAACACACTCCCAAATTACTTTGCAGTAAAACATTCCCATTCATCTACATGTAGTACAGCTATGTACTAAAACAAGCATGCAAACTCACACAGAGATGGATGGATGAGAGGTACTGAAGGTGCACATAGTCCCCCTAACTGTACAACACTGTAACCCACAAACACACAAAAACACCTCCCACTGTGACCTCTGACCTGTGATGAAGTAGCTAAGTTCGGCGTTGAGATCAGCGTCGTTGTCAGTGCAGCTGAGGCGTGCTACAATGTGTTCTCTAGGGACACTCTCCTTCAGGGAAACATTGTACACGCGAGGGTTGAAGGTGGGCGTCTCATCATTTACATCCAGAACTGACACACACACACACACACACAAACACACAGACAGAAAGACATGAGGACACACAGATAGATGTACATGAGGACAAATAAGGCAGCAGGGTGGTGCAGTGAGCAGAAAAACTGTTAAACGGGGCTCTAATAAAACTTCAGCTTTCTGAAGTTTATTCTTGCTCAGCTCTGGTGTTCTATGACTGTTTCCTCTGACATCTGAACTTATCTGATGCATCTGGGAAATTCCAGAAACGCTTATTCATTTTTCCAATTCTCTTCTATCACGCCAACAGCACTCAGGCCATTTGTCTCCTGTTAGGGTTTTTTTTTCCGTCCCTCCAGCAGGTGGTAGCATTTTTCTCAGCAACTGCCTGAGAAGTCAGTAGTTTTCCCATCCGCCACAATGAAGCAACTCCTCATTTCGTCAAAATCCAATTATCCTGTGGCTTGGAACTTCTACATTTGCGGGGAATTCAGAGAGAAATCAAACCTAAATCTCTTACCTTTCACAGTGAGGGTTGAAGTAGAGGTACGAGGGAACCTCCCTGCATCGTATGCTATAATCCTCAAATGGTACTGCTCAATCTGCTCACGATCCAGGACTGCTGTGGAGGTGAGAACGCCAGTGGAGGTGTTTAAGGAGAAGTCGAGGCGAGGCATTCCCACCTGTAATGCCAGTGTAATCAAACCATTCTTGTCCTCATCCGGGTCCTCCACCTGGACCTAGGAAGGAAAGAGAACAAGGGATGGCACAGAGGAAGAAAAGAAAAGAGAAAGAACACGCAAAGTTACGTTTAAAATGATACAAGACAGTGAGTGGTGTGAACAAAACGGTGTTAAAATTCTGTTTGAGTTTAACTGGATAGCAATGATTTTGTAGTAGGAAGAGAGCTATTTGGTAGTCACGTTTCAAAAACATAAAGTCATAAAATCTTTCGCCCTGTGCCATGTTTTTGTGCCTAAATAATATGCATTCCAGGATATTTTGCCATTTTAAATAAATCATAATAAATGCAGTAATTGCACTATGCTATAAGTTTAAAAAAATGTGAAACTTTAAAAATTCATGATTTCTATTCCTTTGTGAAATACCATCTTACATGACAACTGTCATATTTACCCTGAAAAATGAGGATCCGATGGGGAGCCCCTCTGGTACTTCAGCCACAAACGGCAGGTTGAGGAATTTCGGGTCGTTGTCATTGAGATCCAGCAGGTTGACAAATACTGTGGTGCTCGCTGACGCATGCAGTGGGGGTGTACCACCTAAAGAGGGCGCCAGAGGGATACACAAAGACACACACAAACACACACGTATACACACCTCATATCTCATGGTCAAAGGAGTTTATTAGCCACAGTAAAAAGTTTCATGGTCAACATAAAACTTTAGGAATGAGGCTTGGAGAAACTGACTAATCGCGGAGAACTGAAAGCTCTCTACTGAGAATGATATAAAGCAATTAATTTTGCTTCCTGGTGTGCTTCATGAGTCAAACAAATTTACACAGCAAAAGGCCAATAGAAGTGTAAACTGACATTGTACCACACACACACTACTCACGGTCGACAGCTGAAATGATGATGGACCTCATAAGTGCTGCGTCTCTGAGGTTTGAGCTCTCCCTGTCCAGCGTCACTCCACTGGTGCGGATCTTCCCTGTACTGCTGTTGATGGTGTAGAAAGGGTTCTCTGGACTGATGCTGTACACCACCGTCCCATTTTCACCATCGTCAGGGTCCACAGCGAGCACCTGGAAAGGGGACAGAAGAGAGGTGCAACCTTTCTTTTTTTCTCTTTTCTTAAATGAGCTCTTTGAACAACTTCTTCAAAAAGATGTATGGTTTCCACACTCTGTATACAACAAAAGATAAACTGGGTGGTTTACTTAACAAGGACAACAAAAAGCTGTGGGGACAGAAATGATTTATGACAGAAAGTGGAAGGAGAACAGAAAGAAAGACTGAGAAACAAACCAGAGGAGGAACACGAATAACAGAAATAGTTTAAGTATCGGTCATAAGAACATCTTCATTTTAGCCCTTGAGCATCTTCCCATCCAGCTCCTTCCAACTGTTGCAACACATAAGTCAGCTAAAAGAAAAATGGTGACGTCTCATTTGGTGACACAAAGTGGCGATGGGTGATGAATGCGTGAAGCCGGGAGCCCAGCTACAACTCCGGCTGATTTTTAAAGAACTGATCAATTATTCAGTACGCTGACTAAAAATGCTGGAAACTAGTTAATTGGTCATTAGAGGAACAAAGGTTTTGGAGGTATTTAATTATTAAGGGGACATGGTAGGCAGGCATCCCAGAGCCCCATTGATTAGCAACTGCACAGACAGAGGTATGTGATATAGGATGTAGTGAAGTATCTGACTGGGGCCACTAGAACTAATCAATTCTGTCCTGACCAGAGCACATTAAAAGGTGGTGAGCAAATATATTAGCCTTGTCTGTTGAACTGGCCTGACTGCAGAGTGGCAGAAAAGAGAACATTGTTTTGAAGGGAGATACTAGAGGAGGCTCACTGTGTGCTGAATTTAAGCGGCTACAGCACTGATGGTGGGGTGCTCTGAGATTTGAGTGGGCTGATCCTTGCACTGGGCACAGCAGCCAAATTCACCGGCTCACTGGACACCTCCAGGAGGACTCAGCAGGTAGCCTCTTGTCACCATGGAAACACTAGCCAGACCAGGGCTACATTGGGGCCAATTACAGAACTGTAAGCCTGGGTGGTCAGATTTATTGAAAAATGGTCAGAGGGGCAACTGTGTACGTCCACTGAGCACAGAGAGTCACATACAGTATGCATCGCATCGCTACACGCACCGTGAATGAACTCAGCTGAGGAATAGCTACAAGAGAGCATGAAGAAGTGGAAAATGTAGCAACATTTTAGCAGTTCAGGGTTCGTATCTTTCATTTCTTTTTCCTCAGCGTTTCTCCATTGCACTCTCTCACTTTGCAAGACGGGCTCTCGCTTCCTTCTCTGCCTAGCAGCTGAATAATTTGCTATGCGTATGACTGCAGGCTACATTTTAATTAGCAGTCGGACTCCCTTAATTACACTCACTGATGCCTCTTTAATTAATGGACAATCAGGGCTTAATTAACAACAACACATTGCCAAAGACACCAGCAGGACAATGAGAGTTTGGGGTAATAGTGGAGTTTACTTTGTGATGACCTACGCAGTGATGGCAGTTTTTTTTTATCGATGGTGGAGTAGTGTGTGTGTAGATGCATCCTTTAACATGAACAGTTTTTTAGTTGCAGAACGGTTTTAATGATCTTTCAGTGAAGATAAACTTTTTGTATCACAACAATCTTCACATTCTAATTACTTTGCTCGGTGAGGAAACATTTTTTATTAAAACATACCTTTTCGCAGAATTAAAGTTCATAAACTCAGATAAATCAAATTAAACCACAGACTACAATGACATATCAAAACAAAACAAAAAAAAACGACACCCAAGGATACTAGCGTCTTCTATCCACATTTGCGTACAAAAAGTGGAGTCCAACATTTCAGAAAGTTAATTTCGAATGCTGGTACACTCTTCCTACTTGCAGAAACAACAAATACTAGAATTATTATTCTAGTTTCTCCATTTGTAGTTTCTTCGCAGTACTGTTTATCACTAGTACCATCACAAGCAAAGAAAATTTCAACAAGTTAGTGCACTCACAGAGATCACGTCAGTATTTTTTGGACTCATCTCCACTACGTTGGCATGGTACGGCTCATCTCGCCACATCGGGGCATTGTCATTGATGTCCAGGATGGTGATGTTCACCTGAATTAGGTGAAAGATGCAAAAAAAAAAAAAAAAAAGTTTTCATAATTAACTGCTGGTTAGCAAAATTATGAGATTTGTAATGTCACGTTTATGAAAGAAACTCGGCCGCCATGGTGAACCCAACAATAAGTCTTTGAAGTAGCACAAAAAAGTTTGTTTTATGGAATTAGGTGCCTTTGAAATGCACAAAGACACACATAAAGCATTGCCACAGAAATTACAATTTGTTCAGATGAAATGATCAGATAAAATATGCTGTTACCGTGGCGATGCCAGTCTTCTGCTGTGGGCCCACCCCTCCATCCACAGCTCTGACTATCAGGATGTACTCAGACTTCAGCTCTCGGTCAAGCAAGGCTGTGGTGGTGATCTCTCCTGAAACACACATTGTAGCAGATAAAGAATGCAAAAAATGCAAGAATCATGAGAGTGGAGTTGTCACTGCGGCGCAGTTACACATGTCTGGATGAAGTGATGTAAAAAAAAAACAAAATGTGTTTTTTTAAAAAATGTATTCTCTAGACTGAGTAATAGGGATCCCAGTATAAAGAAGATACAAGCTAGCCAAAGGACACAGAAAAAGGCAATGCATACACAGATTTAGATGTGCAAAGGTGCGTAACAATCATCATCAGTATGAAATGACAGCAAAATCAAAATTCAAATTTGAAATAAAAAAATGGAATCACATCTCAAAAATTCGATCTCAGTTACAAACACTCGATACACACACGCGCATGAGCACACACATGCAGACACACACACACCTGAGCGTGAGTTGAGACGGAACTGAGAGGAGCCCACCAGGGAGTAGATGAGTGAGGCCTGGCCAAACTCCCGCGAGGCGTCCAAATCAGTGGCATTCACAAGCAGCACAGTCGCCCCTGTGGAGGAGAACGCGAGAGCAAAGGGAGCCAGACATAAAGAAAGTTACAACTCACAGAGTGGGGGGAAGAAAGAAAAAGACTGAACTGAGAGACAGAGTCATGGGGAAAATATGTGAAGTCTACTATAAAAAAGCAAAGACAGACAGAGATAGACAGGCTGCAGAGACAGACTGAAATGGCATTCACAGTGCTAATTTCTTCACCGCCCCCATCCACAGCTCAACTGATGGCATGGCAGTGAGTGGGTTTATGGATTAGTGGATTATCAGCTTGTTTGGCACACCCCATACTTGGCACAAACCTGATCAATACCCAGGCAGGCAGGGAGATGAGAGGCTAGCCAGAGCCAGAGCCGCAGGGCTAGCCCTGAGCTCAGCCTTGCAGCCCCAGCCTTAGGCCTCTAGCTCAGGGCCAAACACTTTAGACATAGTCCCCTAAACCTCAGTCCTGGCCCAAGCCGCTCAGCTATGTGCTCCTTCAAATCGGGTCCTAGACATTAAAAGTGGCCAGTGTCTGCTGGAGCTCAGAAAGAGAGAGGGGCATTCAAATATCTCATTTCCCTCTAGCGACTGGAATCTAATCTATTGTCTGGGAAGAAAGAGTCTTCTGAATGCATGCATGCATGAGAATGGCTATAGCAGGCAGTGATTTGCCTTGAACAGTCAATATTCTACATTCTGACGGAGTCTTTAAAAACATTATGCTAAAGCAAAACAAATAAAGGCCAGAGGATGAAAATAAAATAAAACATAAAAAATATACCCTCAAGAGAGCAGAGCTATTTGTTGACTATGGTAATAGAAAGCCAATTCAAGTAGGAGGTGACTGTATAAGCTTCACGTGGTGTTTGAGCTGTTTGGGGTGTTTATGTGCTGTCTTGGTTATGTAGACATGAAAATGAATTCTAACAACTAAACTATAACCCCAAATGTATGAAGTGACTCACCAGCAAAAATGTTCTCTGGGATTTTGACGATGTAGGATGGCTTGCTGAACTCGGGTGGGTTGTCATTTTCATCCTGGAGGAGGTATAAACATCAGCAACAGCTCAAATCAACGTGCCGAACAATGAGAAAATGCAAATGTTGCTTAAAAAAGAAGAACTAAAAAAGGGTTTGAAGCTGTCAGTACACATTAGCTCTGAGATTAACATATTTGGGAATTAAGACACTAAGAAGCACAAAATGTTTTTAATAGTAGAGCAGTACTGGTAGTATCTCTCTGATGATGGCTACACAGCTGATTAAACCCAAATCTCCATGGACCACTTTGTTTTATGGCCTCAAACGGTGCATTTTAGTCATGCTGGTTTCTGTTTTTGTCATCTAATCAAGTTCCATATTTAAACTTGCTATGTAAAGTAAATGCAATTAGCTAAACTAACTATTCTAACAGGCAATGCATTGCAGTTAATTGTATTCATTGCTTTAGAAGAGCAGGAGTGAGAAAAAAAATTGGACAAAAAGTGCAATAATGCACAAACTAAGGTAGATATTAGAGATATTTGCAAAGATAGGTGAGAAAACTGGAATTATTAATACCATTACTTTAAAAAAAAAGGGCAACCAACTCCAGAAATCTGACAGGAACAAATGACTAGAACATGGAAGAGCCTTTACTGTCACATGAACTTTGGAAAAGCATTTAAATTTCTCACAACCTCCCCCTCATTGAATTTGACTCTGTTTCACACCAACACATCCAGTTGTGTGGTTATTCGCAGAAAGGCTCCCGACTGTGTGAGCTGCTGAGAAATGCTAACACTTTAACAACAGTCACTGGCACCATTATCTATCTGGGCTCTGTGTTACACTGGTGCAAAGCATTGTGTGTGTGTGATGCTGCCAGCGACTGATAAACCCCTGTGGTGTGAGTCACGACACTGTGGAGGACAGAGGGAGAGAGAGACAGAGAGACATAGAGGGAATACGGAATTGTGCACATTTCTCTCCGCTGGTTTCAGCATTCTTCTGCACAGTATTTCTCCCTCATGTCGGATGTGTACAGATACGCTTAGTGTTCCTCCATATCAAAGAATGTTCCGGCCGGATTCATTCATTCTGTCCTGCAATTTCTTCTTCTACGAATAAAAAGTTACATATATAATAGATGACTATCGAGGGAAATGAGCTCAAGAGCCAGAAGAGACGCTGTTTATGATTTGAGTTGCTCGTTATACTTTTACTGCTGCATTTACGGTATCTAAGCAAAGGTCAGCATGCGCGTTTTCTATTTAAAAGTTAACAGAAAAATGAAGAAAAAGACCCACAGAATATGAGAAAACTACACCTGATACACTACCTTCTACAGAATAGTCAAAATTCTGCCACTTTCTAGCTACATACGGTAAATCCTCTCAAAAAAAAGTTGAGATTTCTTCTAATACTTTACAATTGAACTAAAGTGGTAAAATCAGTGATACAGTACAGTAATATGCGCTCAATGGCCACTTAATTAAAGTCCCTCTGCGGTCATTAATTAAACCTCTAAAAACTACTGTCTGTAAATTACATATTCAGACCAAGTTACATGAAAATAATCCCTTCTTGTCTTCAAATGATTTAGATGTAACTCTAGGCTGTTGCTTCCTCTAGAATGTTAAGATCTCTTTAATACCAACCTCTCCCTGCAGTCAGAGCTCAACAGCTCACTACGATTCTGCTAAAACACTATAAAACTACTTGTTGTAGTTGCAGTATTGGAGTATTTCAGCCATACATGCTAGAGCTGGAAACCAGTAGAATCATGATACAGAAAGACAGACCATGCAAGTGAATAGAGTTGGTTTCTGAGATTTGTGATGCATCAAACCTGCAGTTTCAAGGTGGAAATGCTCAGTCATAGTGTTGACTGTGTATTCTGCTAGCGTATAAAAACACCATAGATATGATATGATAACAAGGGAAAAGCATGATTTTCACCAGATGGGGTCTTTAAGTCCACCTTGCTTGGGTTTGATCCTCTTTTTTACCCCTAAGCTGCCATAATTCTTTGAATCATACATTCCATTACACATTCCTCAGAGATTTTGAACCATGCAGTTGCAGCAGATTTGTAGGCTGCACCTTCATAATGCAAATCTCTTGTTGTACCACATTCCAAAAGTGCTCAATTGAAATGAGATTCGGTTGACTGCGCAAGTCATTTTGCATGAACAAGTAACCAATCTGAGATTATATGAGCTTTGTGACATGGCATATTATCATACTGATAGTGGCCGTTAGAAGATAAAGGAATGGCTACGGTCAGTAACAACACTCAGGCAAATCCGTGGAAGTGAAACGATCCTCAGTTGGTACTAAGGGGTCCAAAGTGTGCCAAGAAAAATATTCCCCGCACCATTATACCATCATCAGCCTGAGTTGTCGATACAATGCAGGATGGATCAGTCCTTTCATGTTGTTCAAGCTAAATTCAGACTCCACTATCTGAATGTTGCAGCAGAATTAGAAACGCATCAAACCAGCGATCATGTTTCAGTCTTTCCTTGTCCAATTCAGGTGAGCCTGTGTGAACTGTAGCCTCAGTTTTCTGTTCTTCCTCAGCATGAGGGGTCAACTGCTGCTGTAGCCTGTCTGCTTCAGCGTTCAATGTTTGTGTTCAGAGATGCTCCTCTGCACACCCTGGTTGTAATGAAGGGTTATTTGAGTTATTGTTGCCTTTCTATCAGCTCAAACCACTCTGGCCTTTCTTCACTGACATCTGCCATCAACAAGGCATTTTCACCCAGAGAACCGCTCCCTGCTCACAGGAGGTTTTCTCTCTCTCTCTCTCTGTAAATCCTAGAGATAGCTGCAGATGGAAATCCCAATAGATCAGCAGTTTCAGGAATACTCAGACCAGCCTGTCTGACACCATCAACCGTGAAACGTTCAAAGTTATGTTAAACTCCTTTCTTTCCTATTCTGATGGTTGGTTTGAACACCAGCAGGTCCTTTTTATCAGCATTTTATGCCACATTATTGGCTGATGCTATATTTTATTTGATACTATTTTCTTAGTTGATCCAGTGCCTAGATAATGTAGAAAGTAAATTCTGTGAGTAACAAAAACAAACAAACAAAAAAACACATGGGAAGACTAACTGGGCATGTCATGCGTAAGTTATTGCCTACATGGGAAAAGAGAAAAGCCGCAGCATTTACAAAAGAAGTGTTACTTAATGCCTTCAGACAGGGACAACCATGTGATGATATTGTGTAGAATTAGGAACCAGAACGTTGTGCAGAGTATCTTCTTTTTTCCCCAAGTCTTTAAATCATCTCTGATCCTCTGTGAGTGCGAGAGGACAGCTGCGACTTGTGCCTTAAAATGAGACATTTAATGATAAGAGTGACAAAAGCAGCCAAACTGCAAGCTGAGATAGCTGCACATACTGATAAAAATGCAAACAAAGCTGTAAGCCAACACGGATCACAAGGTAGTCAGAATAATTCAGACTGTGAGGAAATACTGAAACTCAATATGTAAGTCAGAGATGTATAAAACCAGCTGACAACCTGTCACACACTAGATCAGCATTCTGATAAATATGAGGCAGTTTAGCATTTATTCAGTACACATGATGCCCGAGATCCACTACCAAATTGTTTTAGAGACACATTTGAGGAAAAAGGATCATACCTTGAATGTGAGGCCACGTCGTGTGTCTGCTGCAGCACCTTGAGTGCTATTAAATACATTCTGAAACTATTCTAATGCCTGACAATATGTTAAAATGTGTGAATAAAAAAGATTCTCAGCTCAAAAGAAAAGAGATATCAACATACACATTTTACACTTATTTTTTTTCTTTTTTGTAGAAAGGCACCATGAGTGGAAACAAAGACGACTGTGTACACATTAGGTAGCCTCAAAACTACAGTTCCATTAGATTGCATTAGACACCAAGCTGATGGTGAAAGGGACATAAGTGGTAGAATAGCTCTTTGTAGAGTATCAGTGGCAAATAGGCCACTCTGTTGGTTGTTTATCAACTTTTATGCTTATTATTTCACTTCTATTTATCAAATATGCATTAGGATTTATCTAGACATTTTCTGTTTTTCATCCTGGAGGTCCTTGTACCTGAACCAGGCCTCTGTTCAAGCTGTATCTATAAAACGAAGTAGCATTTGTTGTGTTTTGTTCTGTTGCAGCAAATTTGGTAGAGTTGTGGTTTAGAACATCAGTGCCACTAACTCTTTGTTAGATGAATTTAATTTACTGTCTTATTTACAGTTTAGATTAGGGTGAAATAAAAATTATACAATTCAGATCTTATTCTGGCCTGGAGATGTGGACATAAGACCGAAAGTCTCCCATGAAACACTCATCTATAGAGTCCCAGGTTGCTTATTTTGGCCTCACAGTGTTGCAGCTGTTAACAAGTTTGGGGATATTTTTTTTCAGCTGGAGATAATTTAAAAGCTTAGGGCTTAAAGTCTTTCATGAGCCATATGTACACTGCAATCCATCTAATTTTACTGAAAAAAATGGAAGAGTTTATCTGGTGGTTGTTCGATAAAATCTTGACAACGCCAATGCACTTGATCAATGGTAAATACTGATACTGGTAAAATAGTGCACATACCCTTTCAGATACGGGATAACACGGGGTAATCGATCTGTTAAAGTGACAGAATTCTGTCATGAAGACAGGTCACTTTTATGCTCATTCAGACATGCCCACCACAGTGATCACGGTACATTTGATATTTGTCAGACACACGAGACTGGACAAGTCAGACATCAAGTGATGTTTAATTTACACTGCCTGGCCAAAAAAAAGAAGTCACCACCTGGATTTAACTAAGCACATAGGTAAGAGCCTTCCACTGGATAATTATTGATGAATACATTTCAGCAGGCAACAACTTTAATTTACTATAACCCTAGCTGATGCAGTGAGGAGCTTCTCATTTCTTAAAGAACCGTATTGGAAAACATATCCTGTGGTCATGGAAAGAATGCTAATCTGTCTCAGAAGGATCAAATTATTGGCCTGCATCAAGCAAAGAAAACAACTAAGGAGATTTCTGAAACTACTAAAATCAGGTGAAGAACCATCCAATGCATTATTAAAGCCTGAAGGATAGTGGTGAACCATCATCTTCAAGGAACAACTGTGATCGGTCATGTCTGATGAGTCCAGATTTATCCTGTTCCAAAGTGATGGGGGCATCAGGGAAAGAAGAGAAGCTGATGAAGTGATGCACTCATCATGGCTAGTGTTTACCAGCCTGTGGTGGTTAGGGTTATGATCTGGGGTTGGTCAGGTTCAGCAACAGTATTTTCCCAAAGAATGAGGTCAGCTGACTATCTGAATATACTGAATGACCAGGTCTTTCCATCAATGGACTTTTTTTCCCCTGATGGCATGGGCATGTTCCAAGATGATGATGCCCAGATTCATGTGGCTCACATTGCGAATGAGTGGATCAGGGAGCATGAGATGTCATTTTCACACATGGATCAGCCTCGTCAGAGTCCAGACCTCAGCACTATTAAGAATCTTTGGGATGTGCTGGAGAAGACTTTGCGCAGCGGTCCGACTCTCCCATCGTCAAAAAAAAAGATCTTGGTGAAAAACTAATTAATCTCTGGACAGAAATAAATGCTGTGACATTGCAGAAGCTCATCGAAACGATGCCACGGCGAATGAGTGCCATACTCAAAGCTAAAGGCAGTCCAACAAAATATTAGAGTGTGAGACTTTTGTTTTGGCCGGGCAGTGTATAATAATAATAATCCTAAATAGCAGCTAATCAAACTGTCCAAATGACTAATTGTTTATTTCAATGTCAGTGTGTGATGATAATCCAACTACTGCTTCAACAGGAGTAAAATAAAAATATCCTGACAACTGTGACGGTGTTCAGGACTCAGCCTGAGGACGGTTGCTATATAACAAAGGATTTAAGTATAGCTGATAAACTCTTGCTGCTCACCTGTCTGACGGGAAGGAAGGTTCACAGTGTGAACTGCAGTTAGAGCCCGATCATCCTGTCTCCATGTCGACAATAATTTATAATAATAATTAATGAAGTTACTGCAGTTGTTCCATGTGCATAGAAGTGTGCAATTCTCTTTCTCTGGTAAAACTCACGTTCATCCTGCGGCTGTCTGATGCTGCAGGTCTTTAATAAACTCTGAGAAAGATTGCTACAAAGAGCTGGAAGAACCTTCAGCTCCTGGTAACAATTTGTACAACCTAGATAACATTTTTTATTGGTGAGTGCCATTCATCTCACGTGTTAAACTCCATTGTAATAAAATGTTTTCTTCCTGAATATTTCAGTTTGTAACAGATATGAAATTGTAGAGTAAAGCGAATGAAGAAGGTGTATTTTGTGCTCTCTGTGAATGTGCTTTTGGACCAGCATTGGTGCTGGAATGTGGATAATGTCTTCCCCAAATCACTTCACACAACTCAAAGCTTGTGTGTGCCTCTCTGTTAGTATGAATACATGCAGTTCAGACTTGTGCTGAACTGACAAGGATACAGAAATGTTACTAGGTGTGATTTAGTAAGATTGTTGCTGTGACTTTCATGGAAAAGTGAGCAGGGTGCTTATTCAGACATGAAGCTGAAATGTTCAGATGCAATCAGATTAACAGAGAGGAGTGCAAATCTGAAGAGGCTTTTGTAACCACATGCATATAGATAAATAGGGTTATCTATGTGTCTATATGGTTACAAGACTGTCCCATCAGCTTAACATGATGAATAATGATAAGAAATGATGACAGGACACTTGCTCTGCTGGCTTTGGAAGTAGGCCATATTTTGGTTACACTGAAAAGGCTGATGTCTGACTCTTCAGGTTTTATTTCTAAAAACATTTAACAAACCATGTCCATGTCAGTGCCTTCAATATCAACTAACATTTACTAGTGGATTCAAAATGAATAAGGACCGCACTGAAACAGTTTGAATTTCCTTTGAAAAGTTGTTTTCCAACACTAGACAGTCAGTATGAACTTTATTATTTCTAAAGTTAAAGCAAAACTCCTTTAAAGTTGTTATATTTACAAATGAATGCATGAAACAAGATACAACAGCAAGGATGTGAGGTCAAAATGCTTTTACATTTTTAGTTTTATATAAGCAGTATCAAGTGTTAGTTCTCTCATAGCTTGAATAAATATCAACATGTCTCAGGTTTATATTTGACCTGCACTGATGTAAATGTGTAGGTGAGAAATGTGCTGTAAATGACACAGATGTCGATGAAAACTAGCTAGCTCTGTGTCTGAAGTTACTGACACACATCGAGAGGAAGCACTGGGATTTCCGGGAATGGCTTTAGAGTTACTTTAAAAATGTATTTCAATACAATTACTAAATTACATGTTAAAAATGAAGTCAGTAATCTAATCCAAAAAAATCACAATATTAAAGTAATGTAACTTGATTACTGTCCTTCACTTTTTTGTAGCATAAATACCAAATATTCAGTACAGTCAAAAAAGAAAAAAAGAAAGAACCAGAGGACAGCTGATATGAACAAATTATTAAACTGGAACTGATTCTGTGTGACAGCTCACCTGTCTGACTGAAGAAAAGTACACAGTTTTTATTTATTGTTATTACCTGACTGAGTCTATCTCCATGTCGGACATAATTTATAAAGATAAATCATTAATAAACATTATGCCACATGCATGAATGCGCACAACTCTCCCGTCTTGGAGATGCTCACATGCATCCTGCTGCCGTTTGATGCAGGTTTGAGAGAAGTGAAAATGTAGCACAAAAGGAATGAGGCGAAACTCATTGATGGAGTTTTGTGTGATCCTTTGTCAACTAAAGGAATGCAGACTGAGGCTTTTGTGTTGCCTGTTGTTGAACTAATGTTGGTTTTGTTTCTTTGAGCAGACGAAGAAAGTCTCAAAAGCACGATAGTTGGCATCCTTGACGTGGTACTATTTGAAATTGTAGTCCTGCTATTATTCCCAATTTTTATGAAACGTGTTAGTAATATGATTCTGTGTTTTTGTTTTGTAGCATGTTGCATGTGTACGTTACAGGATTTATACTTACAATCACCTCCACTGTGACAGGGACGGTGTTGTTAAGGGCTGGGTTTCCGCCATCTTTGGCCATCACTGTCAGATAGATCATCCCGTTGGGAACCTTCTCATAGTCCAGAGGCCTGGACACACTGATCACTGGTGGAAGGATGGAGGGAGAAAGGAGGTGAAAAGTTTTCTGACATGTTGCAGTTTCATAGCTTAGTAAAACTGTAAGTCAAATGGCAAATCAAAAATCCCAAACTACACAGGCATTAAGATATGTGGACAACTTGAAATGTGATCAAAACCAGAAAACAGATTGCGGTCTCCTCAAGGTGAGTGTACCTGCGTAGCCCTCCACCATGATGATATTAAAGTAATCAGGGAAGGCCGAAGCTGAAGTGATGGTGTATGTCAGAAAGTTGTTGGGAGAAGAATCCTCGTCTGTAGCCTGTGGGTGGGCAGACAGGAATGAGAGATTGTAAGATGGGAGTGCCTTTAACATATGCCTCAGTGACAGTCAAAAGCCCACAGAGAGAAGAAGTTTTGAGTGAGTGAGACAAAAAGAGAAAAACACAGCGAAACAGGACAGATGCTGCTGCAGACAGTGCAAATGCCTATATGTGTAAGTATGCGCAGCAGGGGTGTATGTGTGACTCTGTGCATATGTGTGCAGCCAGGAAGCTGTCAGTCAGTCATGGTATGTTATTGGACAGATTAAAGCTGATTCTGGTTATTAGTGGTGCAGGCGTCAATACTGGATGAACACCAACCGAGAGCAGACAAGCCAAACAGGCAGAGGACAGATGAAACCATACTTTGCAGGCCTAATCCACAACAACATCAACAACAATGATGACACCCCCTCATTATTCTCCAGTTGGCAGGAACTTAAACATGAGTCCTCCGGCTGTGAGGAGAGTCTACTGGGCCTCACTGGCATCATTAGAGGCTGGACAGGTTGTCAAAAACACTCACTTGTATCTCTTCATAACACTCAAATCTCGACTCTTTGATTTAATGCCAGAGTGTTGAGTAAGCAATACCTTTCTTCCCCCACAACTTTCTAAAGCTGCGGCTTTCTCTTCCACACTGTCTTCCTATATCAAATTTGAACAAATAGTTTCACATTAGACAGTCGTTTACCACTCAAAGGTAAGGGGAGTCGGGGGTAGCAAATCAAATAGCTGAGTTGCAATAGAAGCGGCGGAATAAGAAGTGAAGAGAAAATGAAAAAAGATTTAGGTTTTAGAAAGCGTAAACATTCTAGTAGGAGGCACAAACCTCCAAGGCAAGAAACAAACAGCAGAAAAGCCTCTCTTTGCTTTGTCTCTCAACACACCTTCTATTTCAGACTTCTTGTCTTTCCTCCTTTTTACTCAGAGCAGTGTGCATGTGCATGTACGTGGGACTGTATAAGTTCCAGGGAAAAAGCTGACACACACAATTGTGCGACTGACTTCCCTCTTTCTCTTGGGAGGTGTATTAATATCAGCAGAGTTTAAGGTTAGCTCAGACTAATCACACACAGCGAGTCAAGCGTTGAGCCCAGCCATCAACTCAGCTCTCACAATGTAAACGCAGGCTGCTGAAGTACAGTGGCAGGGCGAGCCACAAGGGAAGTAATAGTCTTTCTCTTCTGGGCGCAATCAAAGCAAACGCTGAGCCATTAGTTACCATTGTGCTGGTGTACCTCTGCCTTTTGTGTGGCAGTGACTGATGGTCATAGCACCGGGCTGACCTGTTCTTCTTGGATACAGTGAACACAAACACATAACTGTATTATAGTAGCACAGAGGAAACAAAGAAGAAAGAGGACAGGGGCACCAAAACCAAAGGCTTGCAAGTCTGATGGGATTTGATTTAGATCTTTTCTTCCAGGTGTAGCTTTCTATTCATGTGAACATACAGCATTACTGTAGGTATTTAAGTGTGAGTCACTGTGACTCAGAGCTCAGTGAAAGTATGAAAGGAATAATTTAATTTAAAATCAATAATACATGAATATTTTTTTCATCTTGCAAAGTCGTTTGTTTATTGCACCCAAACAACTCTTGCTATGCAGCACTTCAATACCATGATGATTGGTAATTTTGGTTTGGAGTGTTAATATTTAAAATCTGTGATGGTCACAGGTGTATGTTTACAAGGTAGTTTACAGCAGCTACAAAGAAGACAGTTTTACAGTACTGTCTTGTAACAAGAGTGCAATTTTGGCTAAATGTGTGTTTTAAAACTTCATAGATTTACTTTTTTATTTGTTTGTATGTGGATTTTTTAACCTCAGGTGAATGTTTTACATCACGCCTCACCCTGATTCGTGCCACTGACTGGACAGCCTGTTCGTTTTCTCTCAGCGATCCCACATACGCCTCCTTCTGGAAGAGAGGTGCATTGTCGTTGACATCCAGCACGTTGACACGGATCCTTCCTGTAGTCTCCTCCCCACCGCCATCCCTCGCCAGCACGGTCAGAGTGAAGCGACGCATTAACTCATAGTCAAGGCTGGCACGCAGGGTGACCCAGCCTGTCTCATCATCTAGTGAAAACCTGCAAGTGAAGCACAAGTGAAAATCCATCCGTCCGTTCATTAGCTATATCCACTTTACCCTGCACAGGGTCATTGGGGACAGGAGTCAACTCAGCTGACTCCGGACAAGAGGACAGGTGCATCTTCAACAGGTCATCAAACCACCGCAAGATTAACTCAGTCAGACAAACATGCACACTCACACTCACAGATACGAAATTGAGAATCACCAGCATTGCCATGCATGTTTTTGGACTGTGGTACGAAGCTGGAACACCTGGAAAAACCCTCAAAGCAACAGGGGAAACATGTAAAGTCCACACAGAGAAGCTTGGTCAACCACAAGTAAAAGTGAAGGCAGATGTTTTTTCCTATTAAGGTGTTACTGTTCGTTAATAACACACTTATTTCAATTTATTTCAAGATATATTTGTCATGCTAGTTTAGTTGTGTTTGTACATAAAAACTGTATATTTAAGTGTTATGTTACAATAACATTAAATCAAAAACAATGACAGACGCAAGCGGCAACTTCTGGGGATCCAAAAATTAAGTGGAAACAAACTGTATTTACTCAAATGGCCACTAGAGGCTTGATCCAAAAGGGAGTAAATCTTCACTGACTCCCATGTTAAAATATAAAACCTTTACAGCAAAAATAAACAAATTTGACAAATTAAAAAAAATGTTTTGGTCTCTACAGAGAGATTCTTTGTTCAAGATAACTTCACAAGCATGAATTCCCCAGTAAGGCTTAGGGTTGTATGAATAATTATGGGTGTGGCAGCTTTGAGTAACAGGTGGGTACCATCACAAGACAATCCATAACCCAGAGATGTTTGCATGACTCACTCACACTCCAGCTCTTTGCTCATTTTTTAGGCAGAAGTTGGGAGGAGCCAGATAATGCCAAGAAGGTAATGGCTAGAGCCACCACACTGAGCATCAAAATTACTCTTCAGAAAACCTACGTCAATGTCACGAAGGGTTCATCAGTCTTTATATGCCGTCAATGGTCAGACATCTGATGAATGAAAGGTGCACGTATAAATGGTCAACGGCTTCTGAGAGCCTTAGTAAAAGCACATTTGACATCACGTGATAACTGTTTATCCTAGTTAACTCAATATAAAAACTTTTTGCTTTGTTTTTATAATTTGAAAAAACTCCTTGTTTGAGAAAAAACTATTTTTAATGCAATAATACTAATAACAAGAAAACAAATATTTTATTAAAGATAATGCTCTTATTCTAGATGTTTTTAATCATGTTTAAAGTGTTGAAAAGTTTTCCCAACAAATGCAACAGATGATGAAATACACAGAAGAAAAACACACCAAAATGATGCTCAGTGAGGGCAGCAGACAAACTAATACATAGTTGGAAGCCACACTAATTGTGTCCTTTTTGATACACTGAAGATAATTATTGAATGGATTATGTGAATGTGTGTTTCTCTTGGTGTGCAAATCAGTGTATTTGCGGCCTGAAGAGAGCAGGCGTTAAGATAAGCGCCAGACATTGTTGTAGCTCAGCTGTCTCTGGCAAGGCCGTGTGCCAGGAACACTGTGGTACAATTGTTAACAAGGGGCCAAATAAATGAAAAAAATTATGTGGTTGTGTGTTTTTGTGGATGTGCTTTTTTGACTTTGCGTGTGAATGCTTGCAGCTTACTGGTCTGGCTCGTCACTGAAGTAGTAGCGCACAATCCCAAAAGTGCCTGCATCTCCGTCTGTAGCCTAGACAGAAAAGACAGAAAAAAAAGGTTTACTTTTCAAATCACGTTTACTTCCATGATAACTATTATTGCTATAATAGTTTTGATTCTCATCCCAACTTTGCTTTTTGTTTCTAATCCGGCTTGAAGTTGGAGTCAAATTTTCCAGGCTCCTCCAGGATCAACTGGCAAATCTGAATATTGCCACAGACACAATAAGCAAGGTACAAAGCACTGTGAAGGGGTTTACAAAAAACAATCATAAATCCTGAGAGGATATTAAATATGTTTCTTTCCTGTCACTGATACTGTGTTACATGGTACAACGCTATCACTCTGCATACATGTGTGCCTCTATGTGCTTGTGTGTGATTCTATAACCTCATCTTTGCTAAAGTGTTTTGCTCAGTTTCCTAAATTTCTCAGCCTCACAGCTGTCTATGACTGTCTGATAAAACATTAAAGCCACACTTCACTCTCTGGAGGTGTTGATTGGATTAAACTTGATGAGAGAAGAGATAAATCTTTCTCATCCGCATGACCCACCAGCGGCTTAAAAGCAGCAGCAACTGCTGTCATATGTTGTCAGATAAAAGCGGTGTCAAAGAAACACCGAATAAAGAGCAGCACTTTCAGGAATCTTGCACTTTGTGAAATGCCACATTAACACGATCTGTTTTTGCAAAGACACACGCGCGCATGTGTACGCATGCAGTGGTGCATACACATGGGGTGTTGTGTGTGTGTCGGCGCTGATGGATCGCAGCTGGAGAGGGTGTTGTAATAGAGTTTCACTTCAGTGACTCTGCAGTCAGTTGAAGGGCCAAACTGGAACGTGTCTGCAGTCTGCTCTGTCAACCACAATGCTGGTCACTGTGATTCACTGATGCCCTGATACCGACCTTATTATGTGGGCTTGTGCATGCGTGTACATGTCTAGAGATCATGCTTTTTTGATATGGCTGTGACTTACACACTACAGTGAGTCTGTGTATACATAGATGTTAGCTGATACTAGGGTACACACTGAAGTGAATTAACCAAAATGTGTGTTAGTTAAAGCTAAACTCTCTGAATGTGGATGCATGTGTGTACACTTGGGTGTGTTCAGGCATATCTGTACCTTTTAAATCTATGATGTTTCTCACAAATGGAACAACGGCTGCTGTTATCAATGCGTTTGTCACTTCCTTCTAAAAATGACACCAGGCTTTTTAGCTCACACTCGTATTTCAAGAGAGTTTCTACCACATTGTTGTGGATGGCAAATCGATGGCCTCTTTTGATTGTTCAAATGGCCCTCACTTTGTTGTCAAGTGCATCGAAGCACGTCCTGCTGTGCAAGTAGAGAATGAGACGCTAAATACATATGAGGTGTTTGGAACTCCAGTCAGGTTCTCATATCAACATTTGAGTTTTTGTCTGTTGTGTCTCGATGACCTCATCAATAAATGCCACTCAGCTGCTTCTCACCATCTCAACCATTTTTGCATCCCAGCCCATCCCCCCTCCCTCATCCTCATTTATCTCTCCCTTTTTCCTTCTGTCTTTACCTCTCTTTCCTCCCTGCATCCCAGCTCCGCCTCCATCTCCTCTGTCTCCCCTCTCCTCTACATATCTCTCTTAGCACACCCTTGCCCCTCGATGCCTCCCTCCCCCTCCCTTTTGCTCCCAGGTGAGTGACAGGCCCATAAGTGCTCCAATGATAGCGGTTGGGGTGTTAGCGTGACAGCTCTTGAGGCAGTGACAGGAGCTGGGCTCAGCCCGGGAGCTGCTGCTGCTTCTGCCTCTACGGCCGAACTCCTCTCACCACGACGACAGACAGAGAGGGACAGAGCGAGGGATGGATGGAGAGAAATAAAGAGAAACAGACGATAGCCATCTTTCCCTCCTCCCCCTCCAATCATTCACCGACCTGCTCCCTTTTCCCCACCAAACAATCACCATGACAGTATGGTCCAGTCACTTTGCCAACTGCTTGCCAAAGACTTTCAACTTTAGACACAGAAGACCCACAGCAGATGGATGGTCGAGATTGGCTTGTTCAGGGATTTGCTGTCACTTCACACCACGGGTCTAAATCTTTGACACCAGGGTATTATACATTTGTCCCCTGTCGTTGTGGTAGCTGTGACTTTTTTTTTTAGTCGGGGAGTTTGAGGTGATGGAAAAATTGGCGAGGTGAGGTGCACAGGGAGAAAGTGAGTGTAAGATTTAATGAGGAAAGAAATGACATGGAAATAAAGCTGGGCAATGTGCCTAACTAATGTGCTTAAAATCCTCACCGACAATTACAACAAGCATTTAAAGTGCAGTGATGGTTCACATGGATAAATAGTTTTCATGCTAATGGGTTCATAAAACATCACTTTTTAGGGACTTTTAAAAACAACTGAGAGTTACAAAAACTGAACCAAGTCTGGAGGAGGCACAATGCTGTAAATAACTGCCAATGACCAGAAGACACTACAAAACCCTGTTGGTTTACTATTCTGTTGTACTACTGTCAAAGATGATACAGTGGCAGCACAGATAAATTCTGGGCCTAAACTGTAGTGATGAAAATCTCCCCTGTGCTGAGGAGCGGAGCGCTTAGCTATCAGAGTCAGCGTCCTGATCAAAATCCAAACTAAGTTGTTAAGAAGTTTCAGCACAAAGAGTCAGTGTGCTGCTGATTGCCAATATAAACTCTGCAAACCCTAGGGTCCTCAGGCAGTAACTACAAAAGAGAAATTAGTTCTCAGTTGACCAGTTTGGTTAAATGATGTGTTTCTTCCCATCAGAGAGGCAAAGCCAGCAGGCAAACACAGTTCTCTCTGTGTGAGTATGTACCTGTGTATATTGTAATGCATAGTGTGTGTGTGTGTGTGTGTGTGTGTGTCTGTGTGTGCGTGTGAGAGAGAGAGAGTGCATATGTTGGTGAACACGTGAAAAGGAAAAACATGGACAGAGATTCATAGTGTTTCCAGGTTCATTCAGTTTTGAGGTAAAAATGCACCCAAACCACTAACAGTATAAACACCTATTACTACACTCAATTGCTTTCAAGAGAAAGTGGAAATGAGAGCTTCCCCTGAAGGGTGACAGAAACACAGAGGTAGCAGGACAGTGTATCAGTGTGCATATGTGTCTAAGCCGGGGTTGGGATGGAGGAGGGGTGCAGCAGCAGATTATCAGTCCAGCTATCTCATGGACAACGAGGGAGGTTAAAGCTGCAGAAGCTTTTCTATCTTGAGTGAGCTGGAATTTGAATTGATTGGCTCTTAAAATTGCTTTTCCTGCACGAGCTTTGAGAAGCATGGAAAAGGAAACCAATTACTGGCTGTCAAAGCATGCTGTCAAAATAGAGATGACCCCCAGTCCAAACACAGACAACCTCCTCTGTCTCTGTGTTGCACACCTAAACACAACCACAAAAGAATAGATAACAAACACAGACCCACACAAGCACACAGACACTACAGTGAAGATGTCCATTTTCTGACAGTCACTGTGGGGGAGACAATGATAAAGACACGGTTGTCAGGTTATCTTCTTCAGTTTGGGTTCCTCAGCTCTGGTTAGCTCTTCTCATGTGGGCTCCTCTGTTTCACTTTCTCACAGTCTCTGTATCCATGACAAGATCATAGATCAGCCTTGACAAATGCTACACAAGTGGGATACTGACTAGAGAACAGTTATATTTACACAAGCAGTCCTTTGTGTTTGCCTGTTGTGCTCAGACACAAAAAGCAGAATCACATGACAGATTGCATGCTGCACACTTCAACATTTCACACAGTACGCCATCTCAGCAAAATTAAGTGCTGGTGGATCAGCAAAGTGGACAACTGCAGCTTTAATACAGTCACAGGTATAGGAAGAAAAAAATGCAGTTTCAGAGTGACATAAGTGTCTCATGATTTACTCTCATAAATCATTTTTTTCAGACAAGGAAAACTGAATTGTTGTAGACTGGATTACAGGTTTTATACTCATGTGGCCTTCTGTCCATTAAAGTCTTTCTCCAGTTAGTGATTAAACCTCTAAAGGCTCTTCTCCATCTATCAAAACACCATATTTAAATTTTTTGCCATGAAAATATTCATTTTGCGCTTTAAAATGGCTTAGATGTAATTCTACACTGCTGCTTCCTCTAGATATGCAAATCAATGAAGTCTTCTGTCTCTACCTACTACTGAACTACTTGCTGTAGGTCAAACACACCAGCTCACCTACGCCTCCACTCTAAAACTGTAAATCTACTCTGCTCAGTGTACACAATGGCAAGTTGTGATGTCAGAATAACTCAACCGTAGATGTTTAAAACGGAAGCCGATTCTGGAGACAAATACTGATACAGAAAGCTTCACCCTGCAAGCTGACAGGATTGGATTCAGTCTGTTTTTGATTCTGTCATCAGTACATTGCAGTTTAAAGGTGGAAATCTTCACCCATGATGTCGCCTTCTCACAAATAAAAAAACACCAGAAAGTTGTTTTTCACTGGAAGCAGCTGTATATAGTTTCTGGCTGCTGCAATTGTTCCTCTTGTCCCTACTGTTAGCGCAGAGATCCATTGTTTAACAGACTATGCGGAGCTTCTTCTGATTTCTGACCAATTGTGCACAGCAAGGCAGTCTGGAAAAAGCACAGAAACTCTGATAGCACGCTGAGGCTATTCATACATTTGTCCAATTATTAGTCACATATTCGCAACACCTACTCAGTCTACGCTCCTGTGACTTAAATAATGAGTGAATTTATGCATTCTCCTTAATTCTCATATGAAGCTGAAGACACAAACCTCTACAGCACTGATGAAATGGAATCTCTCTCACCTACTTGGATCAAACAAGGACCAACCACATCTCTCTCCAGTCCCCCAGCTGTGACCTAGAGCACCTGCTTGGGGTTGATGGGAGCCGTGTGTGTTTTTACTGCGGACACTTTAGCGTAATGATGATGGCGAGTGTACATTTACGACTGCTTTATTTCTCTAAACCATTAACGAGCAGGTGGGGGTGCTCAAAGCAACTGCTGCCTGCCGACAGGATAGGACTACCTGTTTCTATTATCTCCTGACCACCCAGATAACGGCGAGACGGAGCGAACGAGAGAGAGAGATACAAGTTTAACACTTCTTTAACAATGAGTCAAACAAAGTGGAGGGGATGTCTTCACAACATGCTGCGACAGCTTGCAAGATAAATTCCACACTCACACATGGCCACTATATCATTATTACATTCACATGTGAACCTCTGGGGGGAAACACAAAAAAACCCCTCTGGAACAGAGAAGAAAAAGGCTGCAGCGAGACAGAGAGGGAGAAAGAGAGATGACTGTATTGTGGGCATAAGCTGCAGACGGAGTTAGAGCTGCCAGTGAAAAGGCTTAATGCAGAGCTCTCAGTGGCTGGCAGCTTCACGCCGCCGACAGGCCTTGGTCCTCCCCCTCTCTTTCTGCCCGTGGCCTCAATGATGAAGGAATGAGATTAGCAGAAGAACAGGGAGGATGTTGAGGAAGATAAAAAAAGGAGTACACTGCAGACGCTGAATATAAGGGAGGGGATAAAGAGAGAATGTGTGAATATACATTAATGTATTTTGGGAGCAAGGCTGAGGTCAGTATATTACACAAATAGAGACAGTCAACACTAGGAAAAATGAAAAGAAAAAGTAGATTCCACTTTCTCAGTTGTGATTTTGTAATTTTCTATGCTTTATGTCAGTCTAAGCTGAATGTAATTGGATGTGAAACTGTTGGTGGAGAAAATAAGTTCACTGAAGACTTCATCTCAGATTTTAGGAAACTGATCAATAGTTTCATTGTTTTCAGATATTTTAGGGACCAAACAATGTATTGATTAACTTAGAAATGAACTGGCAGATGAGTCCTTTGTAATTCAAGTAAATTCCATTTACATCATTCCATCGAAGCTGCGTTTAGTTGACACTGCTGGATGTGATTGACTCATCAGAAGCTTTTTCAACTCAATCAAGCTGCAGCCATTTTTCACCTGTTCGGAAATATGACTGTTCCTCACATTTCCAGCAGAACATCGCTCACTAGGTAGCTTTGGGAAGGGGAAACATGGCATCAGAAATCAGTTTATATGTCACAAATCAAATTGTTATTTTCAGCAAACAGGAGCTTTCTCAGCATCAAATCATGGCCAGAATGAAACTTTCTAAGGGGCCAGTGCATGGTACTCCAAAACACTTTGCAGAAACTGGACCAACAGTGAGCAAACCATCAGAGGATCAATACATCAAGCTTTGTTCACAGAGATAGAAAAGCAACTTTATCAATAGACGGAGAATTTGCAAAATAAAGCGCACCAGACAAGCAAAACTCTTATAAGAATAGGGATGTCTCAGAGACTGAGGAGCATCTCTAAGGCATATAAAAGCAGGGGAAACAAAGCTGAAACATACTTTTTTTAAAATGATATTTTTATACCAAAAAAATGCATTAACCCTTTGATCTCAAAAAAGTGTCTGAATATTTTTGCTTCTGTCACCTTTGGACTTCACTGGGATATAAAGCTACTGTATGCACCTCTACAGAAAGAGCACAACCATGGCTCAAAACAGAGAGAACTTTAAAATGTCTTCTGTGTAGCAGAACAAAGTTGCAAACCCTCATGAAAACAAAAATAATGAAGTAGATTTTTTTTTAAATTTCATATTTTGTGTTTCAAAATATGAAACAGTTGGAATCAATATGTACAATATTTTCCAAGAGCTCACAGTTGTTACCAAGATTAGAATAAAAATGAGAGATCCACATGCTATAAATAGGTTATTTAAGGCCTATTGTTTAAGCCATTTTGCCCAGTACCCACCACCTTCAACTCTCGACAGTCATTTTACCATGCTGAATGCATCTTACAATAACTTGCTCCTCATATGCAATTTCTTTGTTGGTTTGGTGTTTTTTTTTTTGGCAATGCTGTATTTAATTTTATGGATCAAATATGTTTTAAATGATTCTGTGCCTCTCTTGTCATGTCCTCTATAAAACACTACCTGCACTTCAATGAAAAGTTCTCTGAATTTGTGTCACGTGACTGGTAATCACAGCTGAGCTGGTCATTGCTTCTAAGTTGTGCTCAGGGATGTAGATTGTTTTGTTTTTGACAGAATTTGCTATAAAAAGTTTACTATTGGCAAATTTCTCAATCAGACATGCAGAATAAATGATTTTGATTAAGCTTATTATTGGTTATTTTTCCACATATGATACAAGCAAGGGCCATTGGAAAGATGCAAATCTGAAAATCCTATTTGTTTTCATAGTTTCTGGCTATGGTTTATTATGTAAATTATGGGGGTTTTGTAAAGCACAAATGCTTTTCAAACCTACTGAGAGGTGCTGGGCTTCTGAGGTTTAACTAAAAAATTAACTGGTAGACCTTTTGATGATTTAAATGAATTTTATAAATGCTTTCATACATTGGCAAAGTGCATTTTTGTTGTTAAAAATAGAAACCAATTTTTTAGCTCCATCACATTCCTCACCTTCCCATCATCTTGTTTGGTAATCTCGCCTTCTTAGAGACTTGACGGTGGAACAACTCCAGAAAAGTTTGGACTTTTCACACTCACTCCTTTCAGCTCTTGCATGTTCATCCTCTGCCGTGCAAACCCATTCATATCACATTTCACAGTGTCACAACAGCCATGATAAGTGCCCTATTATTAACAGAAAATCTGTATGAGCTACACAAGCAGGAGTGAATTGGGCCTCACCCCTTTTATTACAATAATGAATTATAATTACTGTTGAGACTATTACCCTATAAATGCCTGTCTAAACAGTGGCGGTAGTGAAACATCCTCCACTCTGTAATTTACAAGCTCCTGCTAGGAACATTTATCATTGTGCCTGAGTTCTCAAACATCGAGCATCTGCACAGAGCCTGTAAAACACACAGCAGGGGACGGGAAGAAGAACCTAATCCAAGAAGAATGCTGCCCGCATCTGATAAGAGAAGAAAGGAAGGTGGCTGGCAAACTGTACTTCTATATGCATACAAGATATATTTTCCATTGTAGAGCCTGATGGGTAGAAAGAAAGAGAGAGACAGAGCATCATCCAAGCAGAAACAGGCAAGAAACCACAGAGCAAATCAATGCAACACCTGAAAACCATTAGTAATCTAATGGTAAAACAGAGAAAGAGGAAAAACAACAAGAACTGAGGGCACACAATAAATAAGAAACGAAAGAAGGCAGATCTTCTGAAACCCAAGGAGAAAAAAATCAGAGCGATTCACTGATACGAGCAGCTGCCTGATGTCTAAAGTCCCCAGGGTAAGGAAGAGACAGAAAGAGAGAGCGAGAGAGAAAAGGACCTAGACAAAAGAGTAAATCACAATAAATATTTATAATGATAAGTAATGCTGCACACCATAAATATTAAAGAGTCAGTGCTTGTGTGTGTGTGTTGGAGTGTACTGGTATGTTAAGTGTAAGTGTCCACAGGGATGCAGCAGCGGCCACTGAGTAATGCATTGACTAACATTGTACATAAGCTCTGATCAGATGGGCCATGAATATTAACATGAACAAAGCATTTCAATTACATTATCGGACTGCTTGTTTGGCACTTTTTAAAAACAACTGGGAACCAAAATGCATAATTTCAATTAGCATAGGTATAAAGTATTATGTAAACATCGCCCAGACCCCACCCCGTTTATATATAAGCCATTTTCACCACAGTATTGATATGCTGCACAACTGCACAAACGCTTTCATGCTGAAGAGAAACAGCACCGTTGGAAATAACTCCGTTCAATGTGAGAGAAACTATTATCAGTCTCGTGTTGCTGTAAAAGCAGAAGATAAAACTTAATTTGATGATCCTCCCTGCTGCTGTTGGCATTAAACTGGAGATTCAGATAGCCTTATAGTGCAAGGGTAATTTACGCATTTGTTTGCACTTCAGCTACTTGATCTATGGGTGCAGAGTTTTCCTTACTGAGGATGCTGCTGAATACAAAAAGCACAAACATACATCCATTTCTTGACTAAGTTAAATGGCAAATTCACCTCTAACACAAAGCTAGAGATGCCATCATTTTGCACCAAAATAAACACTTTTGTTAGCCTCCTTTCAGGCTGGCTAACTGATGATAATACTGTTTCATTAATGTCATCAGGAATGATATCAGCAATGCCAGAGACTATTCTGAATGGCTCAAGCACTGCTTAAAGATCATACAGGCTATAATCTGTGTCCTAATACTTTACATAGGTTACCTGCAACACCTCTTGAAGGAATACTTTGAAAATTTGGCAAATGTGCTTAATTACCCTCTTCATTAATATGCGTAATTGATTCTCTTGTTTAAATTTTAGATAGATGCCACTCAGTAGGCTTAATGTGAAGCTACAGCCACTATTGGATCATCTTAGGAGCTAACAGCTAGCTCAGGTCTGTCCAAAGGTTAAAAAAAAAAAAATGCTAGCAGCTCCTTCTCTAGTTTCAAACCTGCACAGACAGGAAAGTGATGAGCGTGGGCTCAATCTTCTAATATTACTGTTGAAAAAAAAACTTTGCAAACTTTCTGACTGTTCCTCTTACTAGTTTATTTGTGTATAATTAATAAAGAAACAGTCTCTGGTCACTCTCTGTGGTCTTGAATGAATGAATGAATTTGTGCCCAGGAATCAGATTCGACTTAAGGAGCAATGCTTTCCATATAGCATTTCCAATAACAATGGGCCTCATTCATAAATGCGTTTGTAGAAAAGCGTTCGAAAGAACAGCTTTAAGAACTCCCAAGAGAAAAGTACGTTGCATTCACGAAGCGTTCTTGACAAGCCAAATCTGTTCTTAGGAGGGAGATGCGCCGGATTCAAGAACAGTCTCTACGAACACCCTCCCCTCTCATTAACATGACATTTACATTGTATTGACTTGTAAATATAAAAGGTACACCCTCTAAACTTCCTTATGAGGCAGCAGCAAGAGAGTGTTTGAGACACGTGAGCACTGGAGTGCAGGTGAAACTCCGCCCACCAGAGCGATGGTCATTTCTGCAGATGGCAGAGCTTCAAACAGCCAATAAAGTCTGACCTGAGACAGCTAAACTTTTATACTCAGAAAGGGTGTCTGTTGTAATAAAACACCCTCTGCCTCTGCTGCAGTGACAGGTAAAACTGCCCAGGCCATGTCCGCCTTGTATCCCCGGGTCATCGCGCGTGCACATCGTAGGGGTCATTGCGCTTGTACCTCCCACAGACCTCCAAACACATTAATGTGACCAAGTGCAGCTTCAGATCTAAAATCTGATTTTGAGTTTAACTGGCACTGAACTATAAAACCCATTGATCACTAAAATTCACTTGAATAAATCTAGTTTTAAATTAAATAATTTGTGGTAACATTTGAATCATTTTAAGAAAGAAATTCAAATTTTTGAATCACTTTTGACTGTAACAAAATTCTAAAAGAACCGATTTTTTGTGCGTAAGAGTCCTCCTGAGTGTTCTTAGAATTTGTTCTTACTTTTAAGAACAGGTCAGTTAACCCTTTACGCTTCAGTGCGTCGTAGGTGTACCGCCGGCGGTACACCTACTAATTTGCATAGGAATTTCAAGAATGTCCGACGGCTGCAAACCCGATTATACAAACATTATACGCCGATGGAAAGCTTAGATTCTCATGAATCCGCCGGTATAAACCACTTTCAGATGCGATTACCACAGCGGGTGAGAAAAACACATTTGTCCGACAAAAACAAATATTCATCCATCCGTTCTCTATACACAGCTTCAACACACACAGCGCGATTCACATTTCCGGGTTCATTATTACACACAGAAAGAAAGATTCCACAAAAAACGGCCATAATCCAACCTTTTAAATCCAGACAACACAAGCCAGTAAACTATTTTGTCCAAAACATGTCCTGAAGTCGGTATAAAATCCACGAATCAGTCGTTTTCAAGGAAATGCACCTCGCGATGTGCGTCCAATATTCCCTGTATTTTTCGTAATTTTTTTTAATTTAAAAATAGAATATTAGCGATTTTTTGTACTGAAAACGGCTGGAATTGACTGAAGCTTAAAAGGTTAAGAACACGTTCGTGAATGCCAAAAATCTTCTTAAGAAGGCTCTAAGAACAGATTTGTTCTTAAGAACGCTTCATGAATGAGGCCCAATGATCTCAGATGCTGAGATGCTGCTTTAATCAATCAGAAAGTCTTGTCTCTAGTTTATCTCTGGTGGAAGACAGTGGAAACTCTATCCAACAGTATGACTTCCAGTTCCAGTTGCAGTTCTTGGTGTACTTTTTGTAATGTGCTAATTATTGTGACCTGTTGTCCTATGTTTCATTGTTTATTTATTTATTTTTTTCTGCCAAGGGACTGCAGATGTAAACTAGCATTGCTGCTATAATCTGGCATATTTACGTCTATTGCTTTTTAAATATACGTTCATTATTATGCACTGTCCCTATCAAATAAATACACAAATAAATAACTTAGATCCTGATCGATCCTATCTCCGTGTCAGTGATAATTTATCATTATATCGAATTAATTAAGTTAATGCTGCTGTTCCATGCATAAATGAGGACAATTTTTTCACAATAAAGATGCTAATTTGGATCCTGCTGCTGTCTAATGCTGAAAAACTTCCTATCAGCAGCTGGAAGCAACAAACTAAACTCTGTGTGTCACAGCTCATTTGTCTAATGTGAGGAAAAGTACATAGCATAACTTATTCTTGGATCCTGACCTGGACTGCATGTCTGAGAGGGTTTTTCTTGCTATTCATATTATCTCACTGTACTGGTGGAAAATCTGGTGATTAGCTGAAATCTCCTATTAAATCTAATTTCCTCTTGAAAAACCTTACAATATAGTGAAAGTTTAGGAGGGATTTTTTCCCAGTGATGCCTAAAACATACTGCCTACCCCAGCTTTAATGTAACACTGAGCTGTGTCTGAATGACAGAACGCCGTCACTTTAACAGACTGATGAAGCCAGGCTAAATGAGGCCACATTGAGAGATTAATAACGAAAAACTTGTCCTCCCTTTTGGTAGTAAAACATAATTTGGCCACCATCTGTTGTACCCTCAGCCATCTGACAGAGAGCACTGTGAGGCAAGTCTAGTCTAATGATCCAGTTATACTGTAATGCCTTGAGTCTCTGCACTTAGACAAGCAGACAGTTTGAACGGCTGGAGGACACTAAGAGAGGCAAGTACAGAGTGTCAGAAAAAATGAAAACATAGCAGCCATATCAGCAAATGCATAGCTAGATAGGGCTGTAAAACAAAGTACAGAAAAAAGTTAACTTGAGTTAAGTAGGAATAAATGAACAGAAGCAGTTGCGAGCATTAATTTTTCATAATTAATGCTTCAACTCAGCATGACTTTCTGCAATTGGTCAGTGACATCATCTGATCTTAAGTGAGGCAATGAATAAATTAGGTTATTATTTCGCCGGTACTCTTTCACCAGGTGCTGACTCACAGCAGTGGGCTGTAAAGTGTTGCAGTACTGGCTCAATGTAATCAAGTCTTTTCTATTTCTCTACTCTCTACTTTGAAATTCACGGCCAGAACAGGAGATTGATTTAAATAAATATGATATATTACACGTGGAAGAGTGAAAAAAACACCCTTTGCCACTTCTTCACATCCACTTCAAATTCTGTCTGAACAGAATAAAAGAGAAACACAGCATTTACCATCTTTTTGTGCCGTACTTTGGACTTTATATCTCATTCTATACAATGCATGGATACAACACCCAGTGCAAAAAAAACCCCAAAACTCATCAGCCACACAAACACGTGTGTGGTAGCTGCGGCTTGTTTGATCAGACTGCAGCATATAAACAAACACTTGGTTGTTTTAATTGGATTACAACTGTTGTAACGTACTGCCTAAATTACGAATGAAGTAAATTATGACAAAACCACATTGGTAAACAAGTCTATGCAAACACATTACTAAACACACACGCAAACATTCACAATCAGTGTCACTCTAATGGGGTAACAAATAGAGAAAATGTCTAAAATGAGCAGTGACTCTGGTCATTGTGGTCATGTTTTGACCTTTATAGTGTTAAGAAAGATTTCTGCCTGTATATACCGGGCTTTGCAAAAGTTCTGTTACACGGTTTCATGATCGTTAGAGACGTTTACATGTCGGAGTGGAAAATTCCATTAAATAAACTGAAAGTTCTACCTTATAGGCAGGTCACCTTAATACAGTTTTTTTCTCCGGTGAAGTTGTATCAAGATGGAAGTCAAAAGAGTTGAGATATCTGCTCTCCTTTGTGCTGAACATCAGCCGGATGACCGTCCACAGAGTCGCGGAGAGGCTCAAGAATGGTGAAGATCTTTCAGTGATCTTTCAAGAATGGTGAAGACCTGAAAGATCTTCACCATTCTTTAGCCTCTCCGCGACTCTGTGGATGGTCATCCGGCTGATGTTCAGCACAAAGGAGAGCAGATATCTCAACTCTTTTGACTTCCATCTTGATACAACTTCACCGGAGAAAAAAATTTGTATTAAGGACACCTGCCTATAAGGTAGAACTTTCAGTTTGTTTAATGGAATTTTTCACTCCGACATGTAAACGTCTCTAAAGATCATGAAACCGAGTGTAACAGAACTTTTGCAAAGCCCGGTATGTGCAAATGTCTGACAACATGGAACATCTGTCATATTTTTATGTAAACCTGGAAATAATCAGAACATGAAGATTTGGAAGCTAATAGAAACACAAAAAGTTGTCGACGTGTAAAATGAAATGTCGACATGCAATTTTTAATTTGCTACTACATCTTTATCAGCAATTAAAATGAATTTAGTTTGGTTTTATACAATAAGTCGGCATTTAGGTGGATTTGATCGACTCATTAGAGGCTTTTTACGTATCTACTTACAACCACTGCTCACCTGTGTCAGAGCACTGCTCACTAAGTAGCGCTGCAATTTTGATGAGCATAGTTTTAAAGATTATTGAACGTGTCAGAAGTCAGATTATTCCAAGCAATGAAACTAGATCAGCTGTATCCAAAGCAGGATCAAGCAAACCAAAAGTGAACACACAATCAAACAATCAATACATCAAGCTTTGTTCACTGAGACATAGAGAAGAAATTTCAACCTCAGTTAGAGAATTTGCCAAATAAAGAATAAAATACTCCAACCAGTCAAAAGAAAGCTTTCTAACAGTATCTCAGAGGATGAGTAGTGTCAGAAACATTTCTCAGGAGGGGAAAAGAAGCCAACCACGAGGGGTGGACCAAGACAGAACGGCATTTCACAGTGGATGACTGGAAAAAGTCCTATTTACTGATGAATCCAAAATGCGTGGCAGTCACAGAGGGTTGTATGTAGGGAGATGAACAGGAGAGAGAATGACACTGCGGTGAATCAAACCCACAGTAAAACATGCTGCTGGGGATATTCAAGTGTGGGGAGGAGGGTTGCTTCTCTGGAGCAGCACCGAATCAGCTCCACCCTGTATCTTTGTGGGGAAGGATTCATACAGCAGCAGGACAATGAGCCCAAACACACCTCAAAGCTTTGCCAGGAATACTTTAAGAAGACCAAGAAGTGTTGACTTTTCTCAACAGACACCTGACCTCGACCTCACTGAACACTCATGGCAATATTTGCACACCTGAAGACTGAGAAAGCGAAGTTTTCATTGAAATTGTTAAGCTGATAATATCATTTGCATTGACAAATACACTGGTGGTCTAAAACCCAACTGTGTGTGTGTGCGTGTGTGTGTGTCAATTTCCACTCCTCAGTCCTGGAGCCAAACTCGCAAAGTGTATTAAACATCTGTTTAATCTGGCAGCTCAGAGGATAATGTTTGTGTATCTGTGTGTGTTTTAAAGTGTGTGAGCAGGGCAGACCATCTAAACCTTTATCTAACAGTGCGTACGAGCGCTGCTATCCATGCCCGTGCACAGTCCTCACTGAGAGCCGTCACTTCACATTCTGTTTACAGCCCATACACTCTCTTCAGTTGGCAATCAGGATTCCACGGCGGGCCGTGCTCTCCAGCACGACGCCAACATCAGCCAGACTTATCGGGTATTAGACTGCCCTGCAATCTCCATTTCATGAGCACCCAGTCTATAAACACTATTGATTTTCACACTGTGCTTTTTGGCACTTGTATCTAGTGGATTGTGGGCGTCCTGTCACAGGACTGACTGGTAATGAATAATAATGTGGAGTTATGGCGAGATAGTCAGAGATTTTTTCCGATCTGGTTATAGTAGAAGCTGCTGGTCTGGACAGAAACGGAGGGTGAGCTTTACAGAATGGTAGGAACATGAGGTGGAGTGGCTTCAAGGACACTTCAACTGAGAGAAAATAAACAGATCCTAAAAGACCTGGAGGGAATAAATAATACAGCATGTTTTCTTAAAAAAAAAAAAAGAAAGAGCCTTGAACTGAATTCTTAAATTGGATTATTTTTTATGGAGGTGGTTGTGTCATTACTATTGACATCTGTAATCTTAATCCAATATGAAAAGTCACACATTTTAAGATCCTCTGATAATAGACGTTTCTGTAATGCTATAATGGATTTTATTTTTGCAAATAGAAACTAAGTTTAGGTGTGGAATATGGAACTTTAAATTGGAGCTATAAGAAGTAATTTGTAGGTAATCATGGGAATCCTGTTTCCTGCCAAAACAATGCTCTGTCTTCACATACTCAATGAGCAACTACGCTGCAGGACTTTCCTTAAATGACTGCACTGGAAGTAATTTAGCTAAGTGACCCCATGCAGTAGGTGAATAGGTACCGGTAAGTGAGATGAGAGTTTTTTCCATTTGTGTTTTTGTGCTTTGGTCTGAGGCAGCCTTGCTTTAGTCTCCATAAATCATCACTCATATAAGGAACTCTCCAGAGAGCAGCAGGTCACATGGGCCAAACAAACATCCCAAGATTTAATTCCCAATAAAACAAGCCTTGTAAAAGATACTAGTACAAGTCAGGTTTTATTGTAATCCGTTTGGATTCCTGTTAAATTTCTCTTAGGGAATAAATCAGCAGAAACCACCCTGTGAGTAATTTATCACATTCTCGTCTGTGTAAACACGGCACAGTGGTTTGTGAAGACACTCACCAGGATACGCAGCAGTGATGTACCAGGAGGCGTGTTTTCAGGGAGGCTGATGTTGTACAGCGGCTTGCTAAAGATGGGCCGGTTGTCATTCTCATTGATCAGTTCAATATAGATGCGGGCAAATCCCACATGGTCAGACATGGACTCATTGGCAAAAAGCTGAGAAGAGAAAACAAGGAATACGTTATGAACTGTAACTTAATTAAAAAAACAAGAAACAACAGAGACTTATTTAGACTACATATTTGACGTTATTGTTGGTGTTCTTGGAATTATAATCAGCATTTGCTATTAAACTGACTTGTTAAAGCACCAGGGATCTTGGGTTATACACAGAGTAGGGTACCCTCTGGGTCTGTAAACAACTCAGGGGTAAACCGAGGTGACAAAATACCAATTTCACTCTTCAAACAATTCTGTAGTGTTGAGAAAGTGATATAGCCCGGTCTAGCTGAGCCTTGTGCCCAAACAAATAAAAGCAAGTAGCAAGAAACATAATGAAGCTACATTCAGTGTTATTTTTAAGAAATCGATCCTGGTCCAGAGTTCATTCAAGGGCAGAGGGACACTCTAACTGCTGTGTTATTTAAAGAAAGAAGATAGTTTCCTCTTATTCAACCTTGTATCTCTTAATCAAACTCATCTTTTGCACATTTACAATAATGGAAAATCGCTTTAACTAAGCTGAGCTCCTGTGAGAGCAGTATTAGCTGAAGAACTGTGACTGGTGGAGGAGATGTAGGCCACGGTGCCCCTTTTGTGTTACTCATGCATTCACCTATTCTCTGATATGTTCCATTCTTTTCAGAGTCTTTATGACTGGAGTGGAACCCAGCATTAAGCTGCCCATGTAAATGTGCAGGTACGCACTGTAAAAAGCACTTCAAATAAGTTGAACACTCACTGAAAAGCTGTAGCTGCGAATATGCTCAAAGTCCAGGGGCATGGCAACCCTCATCCTGATGTCGGCACGCCCTTGTACTGCTGTGGGGGAGATGGTGAAGTACTCCGAATTGTTTCCTGTCAGAAACACCTGGAACATGCTGCTCACCCCCTGCAGCAGGAAGGATAAAAGACGAGTGAGTATTGAAAATCAGCGAGACAAAAGGGGTTTTTAAGAGAGAGCGATGTCAGGTGCTGACATATACTGTGTCTGACCTACCAGTGATGAACGTATATGACATAATTTATGCTATGGTGTATTCAGCAAGGATTTATGATTAATCGCTGGGCAAAACCTACATTTCATAACAGGGGTACAAAGACAAGCAGAGAGGACATCATACCATCCCCTTGATTTGCACAAATCTTTAATTTTTTTTCACAATTTAGATGACTTTTGCACCTAAAATTACTGACATTGCCTACAACTGTGATGACAATAGAATAATAGTCACAAATTCCATCAGTAAAGAGGTAAAATTTCAGGCTAATATGTCCTGCATAGTCCAGTGGTATACAGCAATTGTGACAAAGAGGCTACAGTTGTGCATAATTGTATTTTTTTTTTAAACTTTTGTTACCTTAATAATGCCATTTTGAAATTATTAATTTTTATATATATATTTAGTTGTCTTTGCTATAAAACTGTGTAGTGGTAGGTGTCACAAATATTAATGTGTTCAAAAGACAAGACACATGCACAAAGTAAGTTGTGACCAGTTGATTTTTTCCCCTGAACAGTAATTTTAACATGATGCCTCACAAGCAGCATCAGCTGAAAGGTCAGCCTTTTTTCCTCTTTTCAGTCTTCAACGCAATATTTCTTAGACTTTTGCAAAGTGGCAGATCATAGGTGACTACGAAAACATTTAGTAAATATATCAACCATCATATTTATCACTTAAAAACAACAACAAAAAACTGTCCCTGTTGCTGCATGAAGTACAGAAATGTGTTGGCAAAAATGGCACCATGATAGCGGGGATGTCAACCCTTAAATCCTTTTATGATCCACTACCCATTTAACCTGGAGCACCTCACTATGTGCGCTGGGAAAAGAAGGTAGGGACGAGCCAGAAAGAAAGCTAATCAAACTGTATGATTATACAGACAGGACAAGATTGCACAGTTTGAGGGCAACGTGGATGTAAGTCCAACCGGATCATTACCCAGCCAGTGAACAAGGTTAAACTCTGTGTTTTAATCAACATATTGTGTGTTTTATGGAAGAGAAATTGGGCTTGATGTAATTCCTGATGACAACCATGACTATCTACTTCAATTCAGACAAGTGTCTGGGTTTGGTTTCTAGCTTTCTGCAGTGTAAGTTGCCAAGACAATATTTATGATTATGTAGATCATGTAAACATCTCACTAATAAATCAAGGAACCTCTGCATGTGTGTGTGTGCGTGCCTATTCTTCACTTTTCTTGGCAACTCTTTATCCGATCTACTTCAAACTTGGCAGGTGTGGAGCTGGGGACCAGAGGAAGTGCAGTATTCAGTGTGAAGTCATTTGGAGGAGTGGTTCTCAAGAAGCAGAAAAATAAAGTTGGTGAATACAGTAGGGTTGAAGCGATTTAGCAGCGTAATGACATCACCAGTTACAAAACTGGTGCATTGCAAATATGGCTGCATCTGGTTTCCCCTGGAGAATAAGCTGTAGCTACAAAACACTGCCCACGATCATCTAAATGTGGGAGTGTTTTAGACAGAGAGCCAACACTGTGCAGCCTGCAAACTGGAAATGGCTGATCACATCACAACAACTGCTGCACAGCCCTCAAAATGTTATTGCAGTCTGTAAATTATTTCAAGATTTATTTTTTTTGCCTCACACTGATGCTAAAATACATTTTCCCTCTCCCCTCTCTGGTCTCAGCTCATCCCACTGGACTAGCACCTGATTCAAATGTGAAAAGGTAATCAGTCTAAAAGTCAAGTAAGTCCTCCATGTGACAGATTGTGCCGCGACATCCTAATTTCATGGTGGATTTTGTGGCTCATTACAGTATCTCACCTGGTCTGATGAAAAGACCTGTGATTGTCTAAAGTCTCCCATTACAAGCTAGATTTTCTAAATGCTAAAAAACATAGCTACAACAAGGTGCAGAAGTTTAATTTCTTCTCAGGTCATTTGAATTACAATATGCTCAAAAGTTTTTATAAAATTTTTGCCCAGTGACTCCATGTCATAACCGTTTTAAGTTTAGTATTAATGTAAAAATATGGATCCCTCGGAGCAGAGGAAGACTTGCATGATATACAGCTGGTAAATAAACACATCATCTATAAAATCCAATATTTTTCTGATCAGGCATCTGGCAAATAATATTACTGACATTATAACTCGGGCTGTCAAAATTAACATGTTAACTCGGATTGATCCATCATCATGAGTAATCTGAGTAAAAATTTTAACGCAATTAACGCGTTTGCAGCGCAGAATGAATATATATATATATATATATATATATATATACATATATATTTATACAGTTATGCTCATAAGTTTACATACCCTGGCAGAATTTGTAAAATGTGCTCCATTCTTTAATGAAAACATGAATGATCAGGGCAAATACAATTGCATGACAATAAATAGCTTTGTCTGAACACCAGCCCTAAATGAAAGAAAAATGTTTCCATTAACAAATATATTTGCTAAAAAATAAAGGACAATATTTCACAAATTTGGCCAGGGTATGTAAACTTATGAGCACAACTGTACACACACACACACACACACACACACATATATATATATATATATATATATATATATATATGGCATGCCGTTTAGGAAATTATATATATAATGAAACTTGATATATATATAATGAAACTCGATATATATATAATGAAACTTGATATATATATAATGAAACTCGATATATATATAATGAAACTTGATATATATATAATGAAAATTGATATATATATAATGAAAGTTGATATATATATATATAATGAAACTTGATATATATATAATGAAACTTGATATATATATAATGAAAGTTGATATATATATATATATATATAATGAAAGCTGATATATATATAATGAAAGTTGATATATATATATATATAATGAAAGTCGATATATATATAATGAAACTTGATATATATATAATGAAAATTGATATATATATAATGAAAGTTGATATATATATATAATGAAAGTTGATATATATATATAATGAAAGTTGATATATATATATAATGAAAGTCGATATATATATAATGAAACTTGATATATATATAATGAAAGTTGATATATATATTTAATGAAAGTTGATATATATATAATGAAACTTGATATATATATAATGAAAGTCGGAATATAGAATGTTCAGATTTTCATTCCATCTATTCAAAGTTTCATTCCATATATTCAGACTTTTTCCTACTGAGCCCTGGAAGGACATGGCAAACAAAAACAGGAACCTTATTGGACATTTGCTCTTCACATGAGCTCTTCTGTGATTATCTATCTGTCTTCATGGTTGTCACAGGGAACGGCGACTACGTTTGAGAAAACAGGTAATTTTTAGAGATGTTTTGATTCTGAACACTGAACGTGTTAGCATTAGCTTAGCTACTTAGCTTCGACTACATTTGCATCCCTACATAGCTTAAAGGTTAAACACATGCACCATATGTTGATGATAATGATAATATCTATGTTTATCTTTATAGCTGGTCTTAAGGCTAATTACGAGGCAGAGGTCAGCTGCTGCCTGGACACATCCATGATCACGCCACTGGTGGGACACAATTGTACTGGATTTCAGCTGAAGGCTGTTGTTCTGTCCAAACTGAGACATTTTTATTGTGACATACCCTCCACTGTTGTTAGCTTTTGATTCAATAATTTTTTTTGAGATGAGGAAATCACTATTGCATGTTTCTAGTTAAATACCCTACTTTTATGATATATCACTACAGCATGCACTTTTTATATTTTCCATCAATTTCACCCAAAAGTTGAATAACTATTTGTGAGCAGTGTATGTAGACACATAATAGAAGCACATTTCAATAATATGTCTGCTGCAGTAGTGCAGTTTATCTACCTAGATTGGTGTAACAGTAAAAAACAACAATATATGCTACTGATGTTTCTGACTAAAATCTGCTTGAAAAGCACAACTGCTTATCTGTCAAAATGTGTGTAACAAAAGTGTGCACTGAACACTGAATAAAGTCTCTGTAGATTATAGACAAAATTTGCATCTCTCATCACAAATTTCTGTTCATTCATCCAAAGTGCATGAGTAAAATACAAAACAGGTGAAGTACTAAAAAAGATTTATTTTCTAGAAAAGCCAATAGTCAACAATGCAGTTTAATTCTGGGACAGTTGCTCCAGCACCGACACCATGCGTCCCATCAGTGCAACCAAGGTTTTCATTCATCTTCTGGATGTTCTGGAGCATGGCAGAGGTCACGTCTTGGTGTCTTCCGATCTGTTCCAAGAACCGTTCCTCTGACCTCTCCAGATACTGCAGAGGATCCACAGCAGCTTCCTGGTTCCCTTTTCCTGCATAAAAGCACCAAAAAGTACTAGTTGTCAGTAATTATTTTCTATTTTCATAAACACAGTTAACTTAAAGTAAATGTTCTATTTTGTGATTTTAGGATGGGTCAAAAGATAACATACTGATCATGTTGATGTCTGCATAGTCTAAACAGATCTTACTTGATTTGGTCTGTAGAGAGGAGGACAGCGTGGAGGAGCTGCAAGACGGAACCAGTAAGCTGCAGACTAGTGCTCCTGGTAACTGGACCTCATCATCCAAGGCCGACAACTAAATAAAATGAACAAGACATGCTGTTGATAGCATCTGTAATACAAATGATTTTATCCATTAACTGATTTATTGCTTTGTCCATACAATGTTAGAAAGTGTTACAAATAATACCTGTAATAATTTCCAACAGTGATAAATGCCTTGTTTTATTTTACAATAAAAAACACCAAAAGCATCTGTGTATAAGAAATCAGTGCATTGGATTTCCACATCTGCAAAGCTAGAAAATCACACATCAGAATTTCACCTTGAAATTATGAAAATAGCTGCAGATTACCAGTACTCTTTACTTCATTGTGTTAACTTGATCATTTCAATCAGTTTTTTAGACTTGTATTACTGATACGAAACATAATCAACACATAAATTAAAATGTGTTCGCAAAGAGTTCACTGGTTCTTCAAGGGAAATTTCAATGATAACCATATAGTTCAGTAATATGATTAATGGGTCATTGTGTAACAGCGTGGGAGGTTCTGAATACAGGTCTTGGACTGAAATATTGCTGCTGCTTTCCTCCGGTTTTATAAGGAGTTGTTTCATAGCTTGTTAGCTTACCAGCGGCTAACTGGCTGGCAAACAATAGTTGAACGCCAACCTCTAATCACTGATCCGGTGTCCGGACCGCGTTAGCTGGCGGAACGTTCATAATACTGATGTGGGACTGTTGTAGCTAGCGTATTCATAGTAGGATAACAGCAGGATGTTGGAGAAATAAAACTTACCATTATCAGGATCGCTGGTCTGCATGGCAGACTCTTAGCGCATCGCACTGCTTGAATGTCTGTGTGTTTCAGGCCGATTTTAAAATAAAACTCAATAAAATTCTCGTCCGGGTGAGTGTCCTTCGTTGTCGCTTCGCCATACGGACATGTCCCTTCCGGGGCTCGGTAGGAAAAAAAGATTTGATATATATATAATGAAAGTTGATATATATATAATGAAAGTCGATATATATATAATGAAAGTCGATATATATATAATGAAACTTGATATATATATAATGAAAGTTGATATATATATATAATGAAAGTTGATATATATATAATGAAAGTTGATATATATATAGTGAAAGTCGATATATATATAATGAAAGTTGATATATATATATAATGAAAGTTGATATATATATAATGAAAGTCGATATATATATATATATATAATGAAAGTCGAGATATATATATATAATGAAACTTGATATATATATATATAGTGAAAGTCGATATATATATAATGAAAGTCGAGATATATATATATAATGAAAGTTGATATATATATAGTGAAAGTCGATATATATATATATAATGAAAGTCGAGATATATATATATAATGAAAGTTGATATATATATAATGAAAGTCGATATATATATAATGAAAGTTGATATATATATAATGAAAGTTGATATATATATATATATATCAAGTTTCATTATATATATATCAAGTTTCATTATATATATATCGACTTTCATTATATATATATATCAAGTTTCATTATATATATATCAAGTTTCATTATATATATATCAAGTTTCATTATATATATATCGACTTTCATTATATATATAATTTCCTAAACGGCATGCCATATATATATATATATATATATATATATAAAACCTATCTCTAATTTTCAGCAACAAGAAGCACAAGACAAGATGTATTTCATAACTCATTTATAGATTGACTCTTTATTAAGATTCTAAAATTTCCCAGGGGTTTAATGCTTTGTACTTGAAATTTCCCCTCTGTTGTGACACATATTAAAAGATAAAGTATTATAAAGCAGTAAAATGTTCTGCCTGTAATTTATATTTTTGCTGCTCTAAGTGTTAAGGGACCAAAAAAAGAAGTTTTATTTATTCATCATATATTTTTTAATTTAATCAGCTGATTAATTGATTTTTTTTCCTGTCAAATATTGGATTTGGCATCGACTTAAAAAAAAAATCCATATCGGTCAGGCCATATTAAACAGCACACTGGCCTTTTCGGTGGGAAATTTCAATCCAAAGAAAACTCAAGATGGAACAGTTGACTGACATACAGTAATATGCAGACTCTGTAGGAAGGAGTTTTCTTTTCACTGAAGCACTTCCAGCTTAAAGAACCACATTAATGTGAAGTATGTGTTAGTCAGGGATTCTAACATGAACATTTAAAGGTGTTTAATAAACATCTTAAGTGCATATATAGTCTATTCTTTCTTGAGTCTGAACATGTAAAATGAAACACTACTAATATATATTAAAAATTAATGATATTTAATCATGATTTAAAAAAATATTGTTTGACAGCACTAATTATAACACAACAGTGACGTGGAAATTACATGATGATGATTAGATAAATGCTGAAATATTACACATATGACACAAGTTCCTGATATTTATTTGGGTAAATAAAATTCATAATACAGTAATGTGACTAATGCTACTAAAAAAACTTCGTAAGAACCTTTACTCAACTAATCAAAGGAAGAAGCATCAGATTAATAATCAAACAAAATACCAATTCAGACAGGCTCATCTAGAGAGTGGGTTCAGAATCTTTCTCAACAGTGCTGATTATACCTAACGAGGTGGCAGTCAATTTCACTTTTAATCTTAATATTTTAATTACGCTACAGCGTCAGTGTCAAGTGTGAAGCTCCCTGGAGGAGTGGTTGGTGAACTGCATACACCAGAGGTCAAGCAATCAGCCTGTGTTGAACATGCCCTGCACTGGTCTGATGTAGAGAGACTAAGTGACGCATTACTGAGCTGCTGTGTGTGACGAGCTAAGGATTACTAGTGGTTATAAGAAATTCTGATTTACCTTGAAAAGCAGCATGGGGGAAAAAAAAAAAATCTTTCTTTTACTTCTCTCTCTCAGACAACTACCCAACTGCAAAGTCATCATCGGTAAATATAAACCAAGTCAGGGTCAAAGTGACATCACAGCTCTAAAATACCTGTGGCTGTCTTGAGCTGAGAAAACATCTCTGGATCCCTCCTGTCTTGATATATAAAGCTGCAGGGCGGCCAATCATGCAGCCATTGTGGCAGACAGAGGAAGACGGGTGGGGTGGTCGATTGGCATTATGCTGCCAGTTGAAATAGCCCCCTTGTTTTTGTTTTCATCTCTGGCAGAACCATTGTGGCTGATGACTCCTATTTAAAAGACCATCCAATATGCAGGGATGTCACCTCAAACTGCCCATAAACGTAATTGCCCGTCCATTTGCTTCTGCCTTTAGAAGCCCCCAATAAAAGCATCCTGTCAGACGCAACTGCCACAAAGTTTAGTGACAAGTTCCAGCAGTGAAAGTTTTAAAGATGCCAGCCGAGCAGAAGAAGAAATGAAGGCAGTGGCAGACAGAGAGAGGTAACTACCAGTTGTGTCATAGTCTAAGGAATGAAACGTCTGCCCATAATCCCTCACACATGGAAAAAGTGAGATTACAACACAGGTGTAGTGGAGTGTGAATGAGTGTGTGTGTATCGGCAATGACATGCAGGTTTAAGGGATCAAAATAGAAATAAAAAACTGCAAGACAAAAAAATATCTCCTAGGTTTTACTCCTTGGGAAGGATTTACATGTAGCACTATGGCAGCAGTGTAACAATGCAAGAGTGGTATAGTGCAGGAATTTCTACATCTGCAGCACATAAAACTGAATGCAACTTCTTTCTTTTTAATATGCAGAACATTCTGCTTTTTGAACTCTTCCTGATGTATTCCGCTTCGTTATATGATGCTGAATAAACAGTGAGCTGTGGCTACTAATGCACTGCAGTAAGTGCTTTTCAGTGTAGCATCTATGGTGAATCGGGCAAATTAAAACAGTCCCAGAATTGCGATTCCCCCATTTGCAATGAGCAATCTTAGCCTAGATATGCTAAGCGGCTGTGCCCCCCCTTTCGACTAAGAGCAGCTACTGCTAGTGGTAAAATGTTGAGTGCTAACCTACAGAGAGACCTCTTATCACATGCCAGGTGTCTGGGTCGTCACCCCACCTGTGTGCAGCAACACACTCGCAGTACTCCCTTCTCCGCTTTCCACTGGAACACAAACAGAAGCAAACACACCGTCCCTGGAATGGATAAACAGACCTGCTGCTAAATATTCCTGCTATCTCTCATTCAAGTGCTTTCTTTTTCTCCTGTTTGTTCCCGCTCCAGCAATTATTCAGACTTCTGGTTTTGCTCCATTGCAGGCTACTTTCTGTTCAGTCATTTTTCTTCGTCTCTCCTCTCCTCTCCTCTCCTCTCCTCTCCTCTCCACCTTTTTTCTCCATCCACTTGACTTGCAGTTATCTGTCAAATTCCACCCTAGCGGCTGCTGTGCCTGAATCAATCAGAGTTGACTAGCTTTTGGCTTATCTGCACCCTAGGTGATTGATTTTCCTCGTTAGGTATAATTTGATGCTCTATCCCATCTCTTCCAGAGCAAATTAAATTGTAGTCGGAGTCCAATGCGCGAGTGTGAGCGAGCATGTGCTCATGTGAGAGAGAGACAGAGAGAGAGAAAGCCAGAAAGACAGAGTGGCAGGGCAAGCGTAAAATGTTTGAGTTCTGTGTACGTTTTGGTGTCTGAGTGTGTGTGACTGCGTGTCGCCGCAGTAGCCTGATAGATACAGCTAATGGGAAGTGGCGGACACACTAAAGCAGGCTGTTGTACACTGCTGCTGACAGTCCACACATTAGGCACGACGTTGCCAAGAAAATACTTCCAAAGGGCGCTGATGTTCTTTTTGGCTGTACATTTACAAACAAGATCAATATAAATCTAGAAATGAAAACACAAAATACACACCAGTCATTTGTACCGTTTTGGCCCAACAATTAGGAATGAACCAATTAAGACTTTGGAGCCCCAAATCTGATCAGAATCTTTTAGTACTCAATAGTTTATCTGTCGATTCTTTCTAAACACAATCATCATAAGTTTGCCTGACTTCCTAACCTTCAGCTTTAATTCAAGTGCTTTGGCAAAGAGTTAGGATTGGTTTAGCGAAAACATTGCAATAACTCTTTAGGGATTGCAGACATTTTTTATATAGTATCATCATTGGACATTGGCTAATAAGCAGTATCACGATGATGTGGTGCCTGTTTGCCTGGGATTTCATGACAAACTATGCAGATGAAATATCTGGAGTTGATCCAGCTACTGAATTTGGTAGCTGTTTGAGGGAATCTCAATATGAGCTCCAAAGAGGTGTCGAAACAAGCGAAAAAGGCCATCATTAGACTGAAAATACGAAAAAGACCAATCAGGGAGGCAGCAGAAACTCTAGGAGTGTTGTAATGAACAATTCGGTGTATTCTTAAAAAGAAAGAATGTAATAGGGAGCTCAACAGCACCTAAAGTCCTAGAAGACCATGAAAGACAACTGAAGTGGATGATTGCTAAAGAAACAACCTCTTTACAACATGAAGCCAAGTCAAGAACAATTTTGAGAAGGCTTCTCATGCCTTGATGAATGTAAATACAGACCATTTATCACAAGATGCAAGCAAGAGCACAACGGCCAGATTTTGCGAGGAAACATCTATAAAAGTCTGCAAAGTTCATCTGTCAAACATGGTGTAGGCAGTGTTGTGGCATGGGCACATATGACTGCTAGTAGAACTGGGTCACTGGTGTTTATTGATGGCGTGACTGCTGACAGAAGTGCAGGATGAATTCTGAAGTGTACAGAGGTTTCGGCTGAGATTTAGTCAAATGCTAGAAAACTGATGGGACGGTGCTTCACAGTATAGATAGATAATGATCCAAAACATACTGAAGGCAACTGAAATGCTTCTTAAAGTAAAAAAAATGGACGAGTCAGGCACCTAGCCTCAACCCAGCTGAGCTGCTTCACATTTACTGAACCAACCTGAGAGAAGAAAGACCCACAAACAAGCAGCAACAGAAGGCAGCTGCAATAAAGGCCCAGCAAAGCATCTCAAAGGCAGAAGCTCAGCATTTTGTGATGTCCATGGACTTTGGATTTCAGGCAGTCAATGAATGCATTTGATTTGCATCCAAGTGGCAAAATTACAAGGACTGGGTTACTTTTCAAATACTTATGGACCTGACTTTAAATGTTGATATTATATGTTTGTTGCACATTGAATCATCAGCGGTAGACTACACAGTTTGGCACAACTTAATTTTCATTAGCCTAAAAGTGAAAGCGTAACTGTAGAAAGTGACTCTGCATATCCATGTCACATTCTATAGAGGGAAGACACATCAGTCTATCGCAGTTTTGCAAACTAGAAAATGTCCACTCCAGACTGGACAGTGGACGGACAGCCATTATGAGCTGCTGCTGGCAATGTTTATAAGTTTAACTGGTGAAAGGAATGAATAGTGCTGACCAAAAATGAGAATCTGTAGCTTAATAATTGAACAATGATCATTTTTACCATAAGAAATCAGTTAATCCACGAGTTATGTCAAACTCTACACTCAAACTTAGTCATTTGCACTGGTATACTAAAATAACTCTTCATACACTCCTAATTTTCCCTTTCATATAGTGACAACATGTAAACTGTAGTGCCTGATATAAAAGAGAACAGTGCATCAAACTGCAGGGTACAGTAATGAAAGCATCAGATTTTGACAACCTAGATTTCTCTGATGCTGATCTATCCAAGAACTGATGTAACAGCATGAGCCTAAAGTCAAATCTGTCATTGCTGTTGCCAGCAATTAGGGCGTGATCCACTCACCTCATCCTTGTCCTCGGCCTGGATAAAGAGGGGCAGGGCAAAGCCCACCTGGGCCAATTCAGTGATGCGGACTCGATACTCAGAACTGTTGAACTTCGGAGCATTGTCATTTTTGTCAATTAACAGGATGGTGAAGGTGGTCATCACTGTTGCGTTTGATGGGCTGCGATCATCTTTTAACTCCGTGGCCTGATGGGGAGCAACAGAAGGAAGTGGCAGAGAAAGAGAGAGAAGGACAGAGCGACATGAGACACATTTGATTGGACTGAAAATGTCATTCTGGATGGAGGCGGTCAGCACACAATCTCGGCAGGTATTTACAGCTGTTCATTTATTGGATCAAAAGGTGGACAGACGGCCTCAAAGCAATCACAGAAATAGGCTCAAAGTGAGGCCAAGGGAGGGCCAGCACATGTACATTCACACATACACACACGTTACACATGGACACACAATGAGATTTAGGAGAAAGGAGTCCCATTCAGAAGACATAATTACGCACTCTCTCTGTTTCTGCTGCCTCAGTATTGAAGACTCGAGGTCCCTCAAATGAAAAAAAAAAATAGGAGAGAAAGTCTTGTATTGATGGAGGAGTGTCACAGGCAATAGGAGAAGAGGCAGGAACAACATGCTGGTCTCTGGGTAATCAAGGTAGTTTAGCCTCTTTCATCCCAGCACCACTAAATCACTTGACCTCCACCTCCACACGCTCAGCACTATCTAAGCTGCCTGAAGTTGAGAAATTAGTTGTATTACTATGGCACACCACAATCAATAGCAGCACCAGCTAAGAAAGCACAAGCAGAGAGAAGGATAGAAAATTTGGAGGCAAAAAAAATCCATATCTTATAAATACATTTTTGTGTGACATTTTTTCTTTTTCAGCACTTTCGCTCATTCTACTTTTCTTGTTTGTAATTATTGATTTCAATTAAAAAGACAGACTGAGGCTAGAATATATTAGCCAGAATCTTTTTTGTACTTAAACCCTAGATCGAGTTGTATCTCAATAGTCTCTCATATAAAAAAATCTCATACAATATGCTTTTTATTAACAATAATTGCAGCTAAATGAGTAAATGCATTTGTGTTAGAGAGCCTATTAGGTGCTATTCATTGTGCGGAAAGGAAGCAAATGATTTGACCTGACAACTATCAAAATCAAGAATGCAATTTTGTATATACACAGAAAAAAGAGTCTCTGTTTGCAAATCCTTTCATTTCACACGTCCTTTCATCCTGTGGGAACCACTTGGTTTATAATACTAGGAGGAAATAATGACAAAAAAAAAAACAGTGGAGGGGTGGACAAGGTGGGAAGCTGTGGTGGGGGTGAGAGGGCAGGACTGACATGTTAAAAAGCCAAGTGAGACAGACTTTGAGCTCAGTGGAGGGACGGAGGGATTCAGAGATTGCACCTGCTTCAAACAAAAGAAGAAAGGGAAAAATGGAGGAACAAAGGATGCCTCAGCATCAAGGAGGACTCTAAATCCTATTCCTTTATCTTGTTCTCCTCATCTCCCCTTGTCCTCCTGGCTGCTGGCTGCTCAGTGAACACAAGCCTCTGAAGGAGATATTATCATAGAATCACAAACATGAATACCTTCACTAACGAGTCCAATAGAAGCACTTGAGTTTGTCTGGGTCACATTTGCGCAGAAGCATATCGACACAGGCTCTATCGGCACATATGGCACTGCAGGATCTTGTATTTAGTCAGTGTTAAGTGGCATACTGACCTTGGAATCCTTCCAAATTCCGGCACATCTACATTAAAGACAGTCACATCACAATATGTGCACTACAAGCCAGGCTGAAGTCCTGAATTTAGCAGGTCTTTTGAGCCACTATCAAACCGAGACACTTCATTGATTTAGTACACTATCATATCAAAGCTTTCTCTTGATCCACCGCCCAAACAGGCTTTCGATCTCTTCTCTGGGTCCCTCCACTGCATAGTCCCCCCCCCCCTTTAAATTCAGCAGCTCACCTTGACTGTGAGAGTGAATCCTGCTAAGTAGAGCGGGTTTTCTCTGTCCAGCTGGCCATTCACTGTCAGCCACCCACTGATGTAGTCCAGGGCAAAAACGCTGTTGGTGTTTCCTAGATAGATAGATGGGGAGAGTGAGAGACAGAGCGAAGAAAGTCAGAGGAACAAACAAAACTGGCGTTGTGGATAATTCAACATAACTCCTGGGATGCAGCACGGAGCCTGTGGAAGGAAAGGTGCTGGATGAGCTATGTGTATGTCTCTATTTCATGCAATATGGATTTCAGCTGTTGCAGTGCTGTCTTTTATCTCTCTACCACCTCCAACCAGTCCACAAGCTGCTTGTCCTGCATCCCTTTGTTTCGGTCACTGTCTGACCTCATTCAACTACTTCTATTTCATTGTTAACTTCCCCCTCTTCTCCTCTTCACTTCTTCATTGAGCTGTAATTTATGAACTGATTAAACTGTCAATAATTCTTGGAAAAATCCCAGTAACTACATATATATTGGCTCAAAATTTAAAGATATCCAGTGGAGGTTTTATGCCGGAAGTAGTGCTAAGGAGAAATTCATGAACGGGATCCTGTTTTGTTTGTATACAGCATGTGCATCCTCCAGTGCAAGTGCCAATGATATATTAGCCAGTCTTACCGATGGTTTCACACCGTTCAGTTGACTGACACTGAAATCACAAAGAATGCAGAAAAGAAGCTAATTTATCTTTTTTTTTTAAATGCATTGTAAAATTCTTTAAAGAAAAGAACTCCACCAAACAACTTTTCTAAAATATTTGATCGTATTCACTTTCGATATTTAGAATTATTAGTCAAACCTCATCATTTTTGAAGCCTTAAAGACTGTGCAAATATAAGTCTTCACTTCATGACTTTCTTTCAGTTGTAATATAATATGCATGTATGCAGACACGACTGATTGACTGCTATGTTAGCACAGCACACATTTCTTTCAAACTACATCACCTTGCATGGGTTGATGAATTGCATTAACTTTGTTATAGTCCATGCACTCCTTCAGAGAGTAGCGTTTCAAATTATGAACGCTGCACTGTTCTCATTAACAAGTTCAAGTGCGCCTGGGGTTCTTTATTCACTTAAATTAAACAGGTTAAAATATTAGACTGAGGCCCACTTGAGTCCTCTCCTCATATTTTCTTTTCCCTCTCTTCATTTTCAAATTACCGTCCGACTCGTTAACTTCCTCACCTCGCTTACGCTTGTCTTTGACCGGCTCTTTCTCTCTCTTTTGCCTGCTAATTACACCCAGCAGATGGAGACAACAAACGAAAATACACCCAGTGGCCCTCACCTCTTCACTGTTAATGTTCTCTTGTTCCCCTCCCCTGTGCGGCCTCTGTCAAATCAGATGAATCATTTCTCAAAACACTGAATGCCTTAACACCTTCACTGTGATTCTTGATGCCTGCCATGTGTTCTGTTTGCGACCGAAAAGGCCCCTGTGCGATCTTTAGACAATGACAGTTCATACATGGGAATGATATCAGAGCAATCAGTTGCGCTGAAGACCATCAATAGAGTGGACAAGACTGAATGAGAGCATTCTGATTGTCAAGGACACTTAGAAGTAATTCACTTAGGCCTTGTTAATACAGGCCGCTCTTAACAGCTCATAGCAGAAACTCCTCTGTGCTGCCTCATACTGTAGGCTACACAGGATAATCTCAGGATTAATAAAAAAAAAAAGCGCAAAGCAGAATCACCAGAGTAATCCTTAATATAAAAAGAATAAAATGCTAATTAATTACTAAAGGATCATTAGAAACAGCACACCATGGAACTCACTGACACTGTATGTTGCAGCCCACGATACAAGCAATGAAACCAGAGTGGAAATTCATTAGGAAAGCAGCACTCTGCAGGTATCGCCATTTTTCAGGTTTGTTAGTCAATATGCACCATAAAGCTGTTTTTAATTCCCATTTTTGCCCAACATTTTCACCACTGATGCCTTCTCTTTCATATATATATTGCTCTTCCATACAAAAAACACACAAATCATCATAGCGTTAGTAATGTTTCTGCTACAAGTTTAAATCCATATTCTGCAAATATAAAACATTACAGAAAAAGTATGACATCACACCCTTTGGTTTTGGATATGTCTTATCAAAAACAAGTTAGTGGATGTAAGCAGATTAGGTACAACCAGATAGTTGGCAATTTATTCATCTAAATTTAGGATACAGCATAATTTAGGATATATTCAACAAAAATGAAACAGGTTACATTAGAAATATCTACATTTTTTTGTAGAGAGCTTCTGTCTGTCTAATGGTGCAAATGATTTTAACCCAAAATCATTGCCCGCTCAGCTTTTTATAGCTGAACAAAATATTGCTTTGCTTCTTTCTTTAAAAGGCAGTCTATTTTGTGTACAACAACAACTGGCCACTTTCAACCTTTATTTAAAAATGTACATAAAAAGTATATCAGCTTTTAAGATATAAGTCAGACAGAATTCCTTACATTTTGTGTTTACTAGATTTATTGTTGTTGCTATGGAATGGAAAGATTGACTCAGTCAATCAAAGTGTAATAATTTAAATGTAATGCGTTGTGTTTTTAAAAAAATGTAGTCTCTTAATACAAGTTTCATTCTAAGTATACACTGTGAACCCTGAGCTGCAGTTTGGCGGAATAAGAGCCACTCTCAGCTAGTTTAGAGTAATAGCTGAGGCCCAGACTCCAGAGAAACATGTTCAGATGGTGTACAACAGCTAGGGGTCAACAGATTAACCCATGCCTCCCCACTCGCTGCTCTATCATTGCCCTGTACCTACTCTGGAATGAAGAGGAGGGAAGCTGCACAACCGAGAGCAGAGGAGGCGTACAGGAGAGGAGTTTGGCCAGCAAAGATGGCAGAGCCCTTGGGTAATTAGTCTGGACTGAGGCCAGGAGGTGGAGAGAAGGAGGTGCAAGGGACAAATACTACTGCTGATTATATCTAGCTTGCATATTATATTTAATTGTCGGACTGAAGAAAGGTGAGCCTGGAAATATTGAATTATTTGTACATTGCTCATGGTTTCAATATGGTAAAATAAAATGTAAAATATATAAGGATCTATTTTAAGATCCTACTATGAAATCTAAAATATATATATATATATATATATATATATATATATATATTTTAAATAAACGTTCTCCATTAAATGATAAATTGCATGGTTTGTCAACATATTGTAGAATGACTGGTCAGGACCACATTGTTAACTGTGGCCAAAATGATTGCAAATAACATTAAGAAACATTAGTAACGTAGCATAACATTGGAGCAATTTTAAGGGGTTTATTTTCATGACATAAAACTTCTGTATAGATACATCTACATACTCTATAAATCAGTTTCATGGGTTTAAATAATGGTCACAGAAAGACATCACGTTTAAGAAATTTTCAAGTTCTGTAATTTTAAATTGCACACTTTATTCTTTCATACTCTTGCACTCTTGGACACTATTTGCACTATAAAAGATTTTAACATTTGTACGTCCTATACATAGGACACTTTGCTTTTTATTGTTATTCTTGTTGTTTGTCTTTATTTACTGCACATTTTTACTTATTTATTCGTATTTATGGTGGTGGGAAATGTACTCTTTCTGCTGTAGCAAACAAATTTCCCCTTGGGCATTAATAAAGCATTTCTATTCCATTCTATTCCATTCTATTCTATTCTAACAGTCATAGCCTTGCCTAAAAAAAACAACTATCAGAAACGTAAAGAACACTTGTTTACTGTCTTAAGGTCTGATATTTTGTTGATTTTGTAGCTTTATAATCTCACACTACATCCTCCGTTGCCCTCGATGGACAAGCGTTCCTATGGTTATGAAAAGAATTTGTCACTTGAATGTGAAAGTAAGTTATTTTTGGCCATTTCCTGAAATAATTGACACTCTCATTTTTCTGTGGCTGACCGTCTGAAAATGTGAGGAACTGAAAATGAACTCTCCCAGAAGTAGGAAGACAATGAAATAAAGGATCAATAAGATTGAATTTTCCCTTGCAAAAAACTGACCCTCTGTAATCAATGCAATAACCCTATAGTCAGTGTTGGGGCCAAGTTTGTTATTACAGTTGGAGTGTTAGCGTGCAGTTCTTTTGCCTGATGGGAGGGGCCAGGCATGAAGTTGATGATGATACCAATTGGTGGAGGTGGTAGGGGGGTAATGTGCATCAGGGATTCGGACGCACTCGGTGTGGGCATCATGCCTCTAAATTGCTTTGTCAGCTTCAGTGGCCTGACTAGAATGCCAATCTACTCCGACAGCCGCCCCTTATCCGGACGACTGGGCGCTCACCTGGCCAAGCGGAGACTCACAAACACACACACACACCTACAAAAGCACGCAAGCAGTGTGCAGTAATGTACATAACAGCAGACTGCTGGTTCTACTCTCCGTATGCATCCGGTAAAGAGGCTTTGACTCATTGCTTCAGGTTCCCTTGAGCAGCCCTCCCCACCTCAGCTTCACTGCTTGACCACAGAGACAGACTGAAATTACACAGAGTGACTCACTGGTCCCACTGAGAGAGAAAATATAATCATATTCTAATTGCTGATAGAAAGTGCTCTCCAGTGATCTGTCAGGACACTGTGATTAGACCCCCAGGAGGTGAAAAGTGCTGCATGCAGATACGCACACACTCGAATAAGCACAAATAGCTTCACAATTTCTGTGTGCATTTGATATTCACATTCAGTGATGATATTTACGTGTTTCATGCATGTGTTAATGTGCAGGTACTTAGATCCTGAATTTCTATGGAGAGGGTGCAAGTGTGTGTGTCAGAGTGCATGTGGTGCTAACTGGCAGAGTTTGATTCTGTGATGTGGGACTCCAGGGGATTAGCCATGCTCTCATATTACCAACAGTACTGGACTGGAAAATGAGAAACCATGCCATGATTTTGTCTAGAGTGGGGTGCACAGTCAAATGCACTCACTCACACACAAACACACCTAAAGAAATGCCCACAAGCACACGCACACGCACACACACACACACACACACACATTGGCAGACACACACAAACTCACAAAAACAGCTATAATTTCCTGCAAATTCAGTACATGCACAATAGCTCTGATGATGAGAACTACAATTACAAGATAAAAGTAATCCAAATAATTTGCATCTTCTGAATAAACTCCGCAATACCAAAGTATAAAGAAAAAACACAGGTGTGGATTTCATATTATCCTCTCACACATGCATGTACAGTCTTGTGTCACGAATGGTGAAGTGACGGCTTATTTCCTGACAATAGTTGCCTTGTTGAATTGCTCTCCTTCACTTACAAAGAGCAAATAGTGATTGCAGAGACGGGGAAAAATAGGTAGAAATGGGAGCGACGAGTGTTTTGACTTGCAAAAATGGAAAACATACATATGTAGTTATTAGGTGGGGATTGCCCAAGAGAACAGAAGAAATAAGGCATTTGATCTGATGAGCTCAATCGGGCGTGACAAGTGGATGACAATGACTTTCTCCAAGCAATGAGCTTTTGAGGACAGCCAAAACAGGAGTTCTCTCCAAGTGTAATCGCCATGACTAAGCTAGTGACAACTGTTTTCTCTAGTTTGTGACAACACCATGGGGGCGCTGGAACATTCTAGTAATGTGATATGGCATGCAGCCAGTTCTCAGAGTCTTGGGGCTAAGATTTTGTGTACTTGCTAAATGTACACAAATTAGTGTCACTTTTAAGGATTACGCCTACAGGCAAATCATGTTAATGATGAGCTTTTAGCTCATTGTTTTCAAACTACATTCATTTCCAAAATCTAAATGAACAGCATCTCACCTACACTTAGTGGCTTGTACACATGTTCATCTGTGGACTGACACACCCTTCAGTGTGTGACAGCTACCAGCGCTTATGTATGTGCTTTTGTGTGTGTGATGCCAAGTGATAATGGCCCTGTGGGTGTCTTGCCATTGGCAGACAAGCTGCATTTCATGAATACTCAATGAACTAGTTTCATCAAAAGGTTTTCTTCAAAAAAAAGGTTCAAGGACAAATATTTTAAGACAATGTGTAGCGGATGAGATCAACTTCCTTTTGTGTCCAGAGATCACACTGGTTGACATTGCCAGTAGGACGCACTTCCACTGTTGTTAAGGAGGTCCCAATGCCTCAGTTTTGAATAGGAAATGCTGCTGCATCTCAAGAAGTTCCTGTTGTTCGACCCTTAACTTAAAAACAGACTGCCCGGTTTAAAAAGAAGTTGCACACTCTAATGTTTTGTTGGACTACCTTTAGCTCTGAATATGGCACTCATTTGATGTGGCATCGTTTTGATAAGTTTCTGCAATGTCACAGCATTTATTTCTGTCCAGAGATGCATTAACTCTCTACCAAGATCTTATATTGATGATGGGAGCGTTGGACCGCTGTTCAAAGTCTTCTCCAGCACATCCCAAAGATTCTCAATGGGGCTGAGGTCTGGACTCTGTGAAGGTCGATCCACGTGTGAAAATGACGTCTCATGCTCATTTGCATAGGGAGCCACAAGAATCTGGGCATCATCATCTTGGAACATGCCCATGCCATTAGGGAAGAAAAACTCCATTGATGGAAAGACCTGGTCATTCAGTATATTCAGGTAGTCAGCTGACCCCATTCTTTGGGAACATAACGTTGCTAAACCTGACCAACCCCAGATTCTAACTATAACCTACACAGGCTTGTAGGCACTAGACATGATGAGTGCATCACTTCATCGCCTCTCTTCTTACCCTGAAGCACCGATCACTTTGGAACAGGGTAAATCTGGACTCATCAGACCACATGACCAACCACATTAGCTCCCCGAAGATGATGGTTCACCACTATTCTTCCAAGTTTTAATAATGCATTGGACAGTTCTTAACACGGTTTTAGTAATTTCAGAAATCTCCTTAGTTGTTTTCTTTGCTTGATACAGGCCAATAATTTGACCCTTCTGAGACAGATTAACATCCTTTCCATGACCACAGGACATGTCTTCTGACATGGTTATTAAAGAAATGAGAAGTTCCTCACTGCATCAGCTAAGGTTAAGTTGTTGCCAGCTGAAATGTATTCATCGCTGCAGTAATCATCCAACGGAAGGCTCTTACCTCTTTTCGTAGTTAAATCCAAGTGGCAACTTTTTTTTTGGCCAGGCAGTGTATGAAGCTCAACAAAGCAAAGCCAGGGAGATTACAGGATTGAGAAAAGACTGGAGTTAGGACACAAATACCTTGACTGTTAAAACAAAAAAGAATTGAACTTTTTGTGGCTCTGAATTTTTCTGGTTTTGTAACTCTCACCTTAAATACATTTGGGACAACAGAAAATGTAAGTGATGATTGGGATGCAGTTTAGACTCCTGTAGAATGGATAATACTTCACTTACTTTATCATACTTTATCTATTTCCCCTATTTGTTGTTTTTAGATGTTGACAGTGCACTTTGAGCGTATAGCACCTCTTTCCAATGTGGTTTTGTACTGCAAATGGCAAATAAACTGAATCAAACTAAATTGAACTGAACTGTCTTCCAAAAAATATCTTCCTTTACAAGTAAATGCAGCCTCAGTACCATTTTGAGACAAACATATTTTCACAAATCCATTTTAAATCAACATAACTGTGCCTGTTTTCTTTTTTTATTGCTTTACTGTCACTCCTTTTCTGCCAACCTATCAAATATTAAATGGGTAACCCAGAAAATGGAGGAATCAGCTCTGACATGTTATGAAAGAATGCTATGTTAACATTAAAAAATTAGATTTTCCTATCACCTTTTCCAGTCCCATTTCCTATCACATAGCTTTTGTGCCTAAACCTCATGAAACACCAATCGAAAACTGTAACTAAATGAGTAAAAACAAAACCTAAGTGTGAGAGTGATGCTTCCACATGAAACACAACCCTGCTCTCCTTGGTGGAAGTCCGCCTGCTGACTTATGCCTCGAATCTACCCACCTACCTCTTTATGTGACTTTATGATCATTTCTATTACATCACAGTCTTGGTTCTGGGAAGAAAACATGCTTGTTTTAAAAGTAAATTTCGTTTCTTAAAAAATGTAATTGAGAATATTGGGCATGTCTTGTGTGAAAAACTATATGGGAGGTTAACAACAACCCTACAGATTCTACCATTCCACCTAACTAGAAGGGGTAAACCAATAGACATTGCCTTTTCTGTGACTCGGACATGATTCCCACTCACCAACATGGCATTTAACACAAAACCACATCAAGCTGGAGACACCAAAATCTGCAACTAAACATGGGTCTATGCAATGACAGGAAGGCAAATGATGTTTAAGATTTATGTATATTGGCCACAAATATGCAGCTGAACATCGAACCTCATCTCTTCGATGTTATGGTAGTGGTACCTCAGAAAGCCTCTTTCCATTTACTGACTGAATTTCTAAAAATTCATCTTTGTGTGTCAAAGTTATGTATTTAAGAGTCCGAGCATCAATGAAGTGAGAAACTTAGGAATGCAAGGAATTCTTATTCTTCTATGGACAAAACAAATGTAATTTTGAAGTCCTTAACATACGTGAAAATGCATCAAAGTTTGCACACACATCTGAACTGGTGAAAGATTTGATACTTAGGGGGCATTGTACGTGTGTGGCAAAAAAAGAAAACAACTGAATACTGACCCCCACAGTATTAGTATAATCAGCTCCTACAGCACGTTTCACTTAAACCTACGAAATGTCATCAGCATAATGTAGCACGTCAAAGCGCACAAAAAAGCCTCTTGCATACATACCTGAAACCCAACAGGAAGTTGGCCATTTTGAAGACAGTGTCAGATTTTGTGCCATTTTTGGACTCACTTAGCCCCCTAGGGGCTAAGTCCAACAGACCTTAAATTTGGTCAGTATATACAACAGGCATTAGTAATCAAAAGTTACTAAAATCTTCCACACAAGTCGAAGAGTGTGGCCATGGCGGCCCTTGGAATTATGCTGTTTCACCATGAAACAGGAAGTGCTGTCTAACTAGCCTGTACATGCTCCAATCTGCCTCAGAGTTTACATCTTTGATCAGAGTCCTGCCCTGATGACATGCATGTGACAATATCAGGTCTCAGTCGCTGCACCGCCAGGATGCGAGGACCTGACCAACACTGCTCGCAGCTTCAATCAGAATTTTTTTTCAAGTGCAAAAATAGAAATAATGCATACACATTTTCAGACGATCTCTCCAGTGTGAAATTAGGAATGTTACCATGCACTGTGCACACTAAAGCATCACAAACAGTTCAGTAACAAATGAAAAAAAGAGAGCTACAAAGAGAAGCACATTTCCCAGCTCTTCTTTCACCTTCACACAGTTTACCAACCACAGCATGAAGTAGGTGTGACTGTTGAATTGTCAGAAAAGTTGCAGATAACGGGTCACACAGACACCCCCTATCCAACCTTGGAAATGTCTGGAAGGAAAGGGGTTCTGATGAAATCCAACCAACTGCAGTTTAGGCAAAGCATAAATCCTGCTTTATTACCTACTTACTAAGAGCAAACTGTACAAGAGATTGCAGAGCGCTTCCTCTGTTGACTTTGGTCCCAGACTCCACTAACCCAGCCTAACCTTAAACTAACATGATTTTTATCCTGGTCACAGACAAATTTATCAGTCCACAATCTTTAGGTCTCATGAAAAATAACCAGACTTACAGCTATTGATTTCTGGCTTTGGTCTGTCAGCCCAGGATGTCACAGTCTCTTTTCAACTGAACACTGAACTGACAGCATGGTCTTATCTCTAGTGTGTGCATACTAAGTGTGTTTGTGAGCATATGTGTGAGAATTTTTGTCTGTGCATCTGGATTTGCCCTCCTATCGGATATATATTTTTTGCAGTTTGCTAGACTATGCAAAATCTGCTTCTGCACAATCTGTACAAAACAACAGCTGGCTGGGAGACAACAGAAGAGGAAATTGGGTTTGACATCTGGAAATGCGCTTGTTCAGAACCAGATATCTACGGATAACGTTTCTTCAAGCCAGCAGTATCCCCTTTATCCCCCAGATAAATGAAGATAAGGGAGGAACTCTAACAACGACAGATAAAGCTCAAATATATGTTAGAATAGTGTTGCTAAAATAAAACGTTGTTGTTTTAAAGGGATCAATAAATGGCATCTTGAACAGAAAAGAGTATTTTGACGGGACTTTCTTAATGTGATCTAATCTTTTTAAAGATCTTCATTACTGCTGTTTTCATGGTAATGTTACAATGAAATATTTAATCTGACCTAGTAGTGTTTCAAGATGGCACAACAGTCATGGAAGTGATTTCTAATAACAATGAATCAGCATTCAGGGACAACATGAGTAGCCTGACCACCTGGTGTTCTGCCAGCAATCTCTTTAAGAGAACACCTCATGGCTTAGTGTCCATTGATGATGAGGCCGTGGACAGAGTCTCCAGTTTTAAATTGCTGGTCTAGACTTCTCCTAAAACAATACACACCTCCACTGTCAGCACAACAATGTCTCCACTGCTGCAGAACCCTGTTGTAGAACCTCTACTGGTGCATAGTAGAGAGTGTCCTGATGTACTGCATAGCATAAGTATGGTATGCCAGAAAGGACCAGAGGGTCATGAACATGGCACGAAACATCATTAGCTGATAACAGTGGATGGCACCTATTTGAAGCAGGGCTTCAAATAGAATGCATTACCCACTCCACCATTTTTGCTATCACTCTAAACTACTTCCCTCTGGCAGATGATGCAGGGTGCTCAACACAAGATCGAACCAGGTTGTTCACTAAAGCTGTCAAATTGGTGATTATAGCCTCACAATCTTTACAATAAGCTCCCATGCATATCCCATGGATTAAACTCACAACTGTGCAATGTGTTCAAATGTCATGCATTGTTTCCTTTTTACTTTCACATCAGACTGCACTGGAACTACAGTTTAGTATCATGACCTTTTAATTGTTTATTCTGGCTTTTTAATTGTTTCCATCCATCCATCCATCAGCTATATCTGCTTTAACCTGCAGAAAGTTGTGGAGGCTGAAGCCTGACCCAGGTGATGTTGAGTGAGAGGAAAGACACACTCTGGACAAGTCACCAGATTATTTTAGGGCTACTCTTTAAGTGTTTTACTTTGAACATCCTATGTTAATGTAACTACACATGTAGACAGTGGACTAAGTGAAGGATTTTTCAATTAGAGTAAATTAAATGAATGAAAAGACAGCAGAAAATTTAGGATTACTATTGCATGAGACCCATACCACAATAAAGTGAGCTCTAGACTAGATCATGATTGTACTTTATTACTAGACTCTACTTGACACCACTAGACTGTGGATTGGGTTGCGATCAGTGTCCTGCAGACTATCTACTTTCTCTAAGGGATTACATAGCAACGGACTGCGGAGAGCCTCAGAGCGTCTAATTGAAAACCTAGAGAAATCCCAGCGATGGGACAGTAACAATAAGAGCCCCCAACAGAATAACAGGTATTAGACTTGTCCATATTATAGCATGCCTCCTGATATGAGTAAGGTAGTAGTGGCATGAAATCAGAGCATCAGGGTGTAGCAGTGCTGAAGGATAAGGATATGTGTGGAAAAGAAGACGAGGAGGAATAATCGCCTTTACTACTTATCAGTCTGTGCAGGTGGGAAATGACGTGGCCATACCTGTCTGACCTGTTTGCTGGAGGGAGGCTGTAAAAGCACCTGTCGTCCCCCCAGGACCTACTGCACCGGACATGTTTGTCTGTCTCAGCCCTTTGGCAGGAGCAGACAGGGTGCTCACATGCTGACCCAGACAAGGGCCATGGAAGTCATAGGATGCCTCTGGCAAAACTGTATACATTTCTGACATACTTCAAAATAGTGTAGAATGAAATTATCATTTTGTACCGGTTTAGACAGTTACACTACTTGGGATTCTGCAAATTACAAATCAATTCTTTACTGCAATTTCCCAACATGGAGATGTTGCAGTAAAAGAAAGGAAGAATTGTCTAAAAGGAAAGAAAAGGTAGAGATGGAAGGAGCTTAAGATGGGATTAGTTGTGCTTCTGTGTGACAAAGGAGATAGAACCAAGCACACACAGATAAACAAAAGGCTGATATGAAAGGCTTGGGGGATGTCCTTTCATTCTGTGGGAATGCTAGGCTGACTTTCATTCTGCTTATTCTTACACTATCATTACAGCACAGTGGTGAGGCTACACAAACTTTCCAAAAGATTAACTCTTATCCTAGCGTACAGCACTGCTCTTGGACCAGGCTTGTTGGCCTCTAACTCTCTGTAATAGGAATCACTGATAGCAAGATAGAAAGTTCTTTTTTAGAAAGGTAAAGTGCACGTCCGGTAGGCCATTTCATATTGGGTCTTTTTCATATTTCTTAAAAATCATACTCTGTTTTGATCTCCCTTTTTTCTTCTTCCTCTGTCCCTCTTTCTGTGTCAGTGTGGAGGATGTTGATCCATCCCTGTATTTATGTGTGCAGACAGCCTCACAGAAGCATGCATTGTGTGTGCCAGAGTGAGTCCATCTGAGCTTTGGAGCGTCGGTCCCTCAGGTCGCTGGTGTCACTGAGACTGACCAATGTTGTCTGTGCTCCTGCCTTAGTTGTCCTCAGGGTTGGGTTTGAGTGAATAATGGCTGATGTTCTGGGAATGTTTGTTGCTGGAGCTGCTGGCCAAAAGCTATGGTGTAATACACGGTAGATATGAATAAATGCTTGTTGCAAAAGCTCATTGCTAAAATTGTTTTTGTCAGAAACATCAAGGGACTATGTATCCCATGCATTCTTTCCATTGATGACAGTGGCAAAATAAATGTTATCCTTCTCTTAAAACGTTCATCAGTGTGACAAATCTATACTACAATGTAAACTAGAAGTTTCTGTTGTGAACATGTTGCCACTTGAGCCAAAACTGGGATCATGCTGGTGTAAGAGTATCACTCTTGTGGGAAAAGGTCATTTACCTTTCCCGACAGCAACTAGAGTCATAGCAACCAGTGAGACAAGCAGATATCTGATTCCCTGAACACATGGCAGCTACTCAAAAGACATACCTGAACACCTGGAGAATTTGTTTGCCATCTGTCCTACACCACCTAATGTTCCAATTATTGGAGTGAGCTAAGAACAATTTTTATTTTTATTTTTTTAACAGAACTTGTATAGACCCTAATAGCAACTGTAAAAATCATCACTTATTATAGTATTGCTGTGGTGTCCTTTTAGACTGGAGTTTCAGATCTGTGGGAGTGCATTTGGATTTTATTACATGTCAGATGGTTTGCTGAAAATGAGTAGCATCAGGAGAGAGCTAGGTAACAGCGATTATTGCCGGAGCACCCCCATAACTTTTATCTGATCAATAAGGATTTGTCGGTGGCTCAGCACAGCTTTCCCAAATAAAAAGTCCTGCAGAAATTACAAATACATTAATCACAAAAATCTCTCAGACCCATGATTTAATTTCAGTTCAGCATGCCTCACAGCAAACACAAGCATACTAACATGATTACCAGGTAGATTAAATCTGGAGAAACCATTGTTTCTTTTATCTAATTTGTTACAACCCATTTTGCAGACGCATCACATGGTGAATGCTGCTTTCAAACTGGTTTTTAAGCTGTGATGATTTTACTGCAAATTCCAGTTGAAAAAAATGCAGGGATCAACATCATGAAGTGCTTAAAGGACAAGTGGATGTCACTGTTTCTTTTCAAAAAGGAGGAGTAGTTTGGGTATTTGGAGCAAATCCAGCAGCATCTACAATGATGAGCATTAAGTCATTAAATGAATATCCGCTGAACACAGAGTAATTTTTTTCATCCTATTCCAAAAGTGAAACAGATAGATAGAAGTCAGCAAGTTCTACTGAGCAATAAAGGCCTGTGAGGAACAAATATAAATATGTTTGTTTATGCTTATTTAGGGCAGCAGCAAGTAAAAAGTCCTTATTTTCATGATCAGTGGTGGGAGTATTTGATCTGAGGACACAATCTTGTTCAGAGCAGCAGAAATCCTACAGTTAGTTCAGTGGGCTATGGTTAGAGTGTTTGATGTATAATGAGACCAGTGGGTCAGAGGTCCAACAAGGGATAAGTTGTACCCGGTAGACGAGAGATTTACCATCACAACCTCCTCCCTGAAACTCCTCCATTATAACAAACAACAACTGCAACATTAGAGGCAGAGCGCTGCTGCGACGCTATCACTCGCACACATCAAATCCCAGATCCACCCTCTGATTGGAGGAGGGAGAGGAAATCCTCATCTTGAGTCCCACAATCATTAGTGTGAATCACAGCTGCAATTAAAACCTCGTTTATCTTAATTACTGAACTAATGAGACGAGTCCCGCAGGAGTGAGCCGCTCTCTCTGAGGACACTCGGGGCGAGGAGCGGGAAGGCATGAGAGGCGTCATGCGGAGTCACACTTAAGTCTGCAAACAAGCGTGCCCTCACACTAATCTGACTGCAGCAGAGCAGATGAGCCTGGATAGACAGAGACATATGCACAAGTACGCATGTACAAGCACACACGGGGGAAAGACACACACATAGATGTATACAACATGCATCATCTGACAACCTTACCCTCCCACCTTTCTCTCCTGGCACTGCATCACCCTTCAGCTTAAATTATCCATCAAACTTATAATGATTTTATCAAGCCTCCATCTCCATAAGGGCTTGGTGCGGTGCTATAACTCTTGATTTTGCAACGACTGGGAATACATCGCATCGCCTAATTAATGTCTTTTTAATGCTCTTCTCCTCTAGAGCTTAACTCAGCCCTTCAACTTTGCAACAAACACAACACACACAACAATACAACATGTGGCAGCAGACGGTAAGTAAGACTGAATGGATGTGTGCACTGAATGGGAGCAGAGGGTTTATGGTGAGCTTGGTGAAGAAGTGGGCAGCGCAGCCAGCTCGCTGTCCTGAGTGTGCAGCAGTCAAGTGCGCACATGGGTTAAAGCGCACACACACTGACGAATAATGCATGACTGCTCACATGCGCGCACACACGTGGGGTCAAATTCCTTCGCTAGGTTGTGAGGTCGTGCAGTGACTCAGCAGATGGCAGAACAATGAATATCTTCATCACCCAAAATTCCCATGGTGCGCCAAGCTTATCAAGCGGTGCCAGCCCTTATCAGCCAGCTGGCAGTACTGGAGGCACCGATGTCCTTCCATCCTGGCCATTCTGGGCTCGACAGGGGGCAGGTAGAGTTTAAAGGATACAGTCCACAGACGGCTGTAATCCTCCAATAGGTGTTTATTTTCACCACGCAGATCGATGTTTCAGACCTGGAGGATCTCCGAGGGATTGTTCGTCCTTCAGGATTGAAAGGCTGATTGTGGTTAGAATAAACACCCTGCGGGGGTATTAAAGCGGCATTACAGAGGTGCATTGACCACAGAGTCAAAAGTGGAAGTGGGTTTTATCTTAATAGAAATATGGATTTTACTAGGAGAAGTAAGCAAAAGGAGGGCTGCAAACTTAGTTCAAACATCTCATGATCAATTGTTGACTAAAACAGAAGACATCTGGAACAAGTAAATAAGTGTGATTCCTGCAGCAGTTATATTTAAGTCGAAGATACATTCAGTGACTCTGATGCACACAAACAATACAATTTTTCAAACTACCCTCAGTGAAGTCATAATTTCAATTAAATAATCACTTATCATTGGGGGGATTTAATAGTCAAATTAATGACAGGAACAATGTGTGGCACCTCAAAAATTGAAAAAAAAAAGCATTTAGTTTGCAGACATTTCAACGTCTGATCTTTGTGTGCACAGTTAGAACACTAACAAACCAGATGGTGCTACATAGATGCAGAAGTAATTTAGAAGATTGTAATTCTGTTACTGAGCCGTGCTGAGTTATGGTTTCTGCATTACAAACTTGCTTTACGATAACCTGGTTAAAGCTGCAGTAGGCAGAAATGTTAAACAGGCAAAAATTTCTCCTCCTGCAGCTCTTTCATCTCTGATTGAAATTCTCCCTCTCCAGACGAGCATGTACTAAAATCTGCAGGTAGTCAAGCCAAAAGTCAATGATTATTTGTGGCTTCACCGGACTCAAAACCCTGGTAGTGAAAGTCCTCTGTCTTATCCATTGTTTCACCATATTCTGCTTTCACTGTGGACTTCTGTTAGCCTAGCCACGCTAGACAACCCACGGCAACGAATTTAATTCTCTGCCAGGGTGGGTCTAGTTACCCTCCATAAGGCTCGAGGCTGGATTCTCCTAAAACTGGCCGGACCAATCACCATGAAGGGTAGAGTCAGAAGGTGGGCGTAACGAAGTGACGACAGAGGCGTGACGATTCTGACAGAAACAACCGGCGCACAATAAACAGTTATCTTTCGACTCGGCTTTGGCCACAGCCCTTAAAGATTTGAAGCTAAAATTCAACTTGAAAGATAAACAAAGGACGGCACTGAAGTGTTTCATTGAGAAGAAAGACATATTTGGACTTCTGCCGACGGGATATGGCAAATCCTTAATATACCAGTTGGTTCCGCGGCTCCGCTGGTTGGGAAGCTAATGGGACTTAGCCATAGGGACTTAGCCACAATCCGCCGGTGCTCTCGGAACTACGTCAGCCTATTCATTGCGTTGATTGGTTGTATACCTACCCAATTGCTGCAGAGGGATTTGATAGACAACCTTTTAGCCCGCCTCCCTCCCTGTCGAGCTTCCCGAGACCCTTGTGCCGTCAGCAACATGGGTGTAGCATGGCTAGGCTAGACTTCTGTTTCACCTGGGATGAAGCTCTGTGATTGGCTAAAATCTCCTGTCACAGGTTAGACTAGCTTAAAAACAACCAGAGGAACAGCAGAAGTCTGTTTTTTCTCTTCGATCACTTATATTACAATATGCTTAAATATTATTTTGGCATTATTTAATTATCATGCCAAAAAATACTGTGTACCCCTTTAAGGTGGAAGCAGGAATTTGACTAATCTTAGTATTAGTTTTAATTTAAATAGCCATCCCTCTTGCTCCCACTGCCCTTTTTCCATTTATCTCCCCTCTCCTTTCCATTCCTCCTGTCCAGCACACAAGCACGAATGTTCTTGATTTCAACTATGCACAGGCCTTCCTGTAAAAGTGTCGTATGGTCCGGTCTGAGCCAGAGCTTTTCATGAGCACTGGGTTTGTTTTCAGCACACACAGAAGAGCAAGCTAGTAAACTACAAGGAGATCTTCACTGAATTCAAAAAGTGTATAGGATTAGAATTGCTGCTTATGTCTTTAATTTAGTTATAATCCTAATACCAGTACATGCCACTCAATCCATATCTCTTCCTGTTCTTACTGTACCTTTTCTCCATTGTATTTTTAAATCAGTACAGTGTAGTTATATCCATCTACTCATGTGACTTCAATACAAAGTCAACAAAAGTGAGTTTCACAGGACTACAAATTAGGCTATTCCTTTTCTCTCAAGTAGTGATCAAAGTCAGAGCAGTGGGTTGTACTGGAAAAGTTTCAGCTCTCTTTCACACTTGGGATAATCTGAGCGGGACAAGGTAAAGAAGTATGCTCATCTGGTAGAACTGAAGTATGAATAAGCAAACATGTCTTCAGAAGGTTTTACAGTATGGTCGTGCACAAACATTACAGCACAGACAGATATATACGGACAAAAACGATACCTCCACTGATACGTAATGCTCTTTCCGCTTGCTGTTAATCCCCACAACATCATTTGTGTCATTAAAAGTTTGTATGAAATAATTTCTTCATGCTCCAAACTTATCAAATGACTTGGAATTATGACTGCATACTTACGTAATTATTAATAGATAAGGTGTAATAACAGAATACCTGTCCAATAATCCTAATCCTAGTTGTGGATCAGCACCAGAATCTAACTAAGAGCGTTTTGCCCTGAGGACAATCTGTCCACCAGGTTTCATTGAAGTCTGTTCATGAGTTTTTGAGATATCTTTCTGGCAGACAGACAGATGAAGTAACAGGCAGGCATAAACATCATATCCTTGGCAGAGGTTAGAATACTGAATTCAGGAGTATTAAAGCAGGATCACTGCTACAGCCTTATCAGCACCATGCAAACTGTAGCTTCCGCTCATTTTCTTTAAAGTAAAATTCTCCGATATAGCAACACCAACACAAGTTATGGATCTTAGGAAGAAGTTCAATATGGCGGTCATTAACTCTTACACCTTATCTCAGCATATTTTACACAGACTGCTTGTCTGAAATGTCTTTAAAAAACAATAAAACAACACAAGAGGGCAACAACAGAAAATCCTGAGATCACTCTCTTCTGCCGAAGGTAAAATTTGTCACTCTGACAAATCGTAATCCTGTTTTGATGGCACAAGCCAAGTGAGAATGATAACGCTAAATGAAGGCTGACTTCTGCACAACTGCACCAAAACAGTGATTAATAACTGCTTACGGCTAAGCCTATTCTCCATGAGGCGCTGCTCTCTGCTCTTATTGACTGTTGTGCTTGATGAGATTTGTCTATTATTGTTGTGAAATTATGATAAGAGGTGATCGATTCCCCTCTCTGTGCTGTGGATGTCAGATTGATTATGTGACTCAGACCTGAGATGATGGTGTAGCCAATTCCTCTCGGCCGGCCAAGATCCTGGTCAATGGCTGTTATCTGCCGCACTTTGTATCCCTGCAGAGACATGGACACACACAAAACACAGTGTATAAGCTGCATGTAATCTTCACAGACACTTTTTTTTCACATTTCTGCAGAAGTTTCCACTCTACTCTGACATTTTGTCAATGACAAAAAGCCAAGTATCACAGTAAGCAGTTATTCACAAATAAGCTAACACTACATCTCATTTTTATGGTTTTTGTGCTCTGCCTTGTGCACACAGATTATTAGTGGCCTTTAACACTTTGTAAAAACTTTTTTGTCCTTCAAGGTGACAGTGAATCAGAGGAATCTGTGAGTGAAGCTTGAGCTTGGAAATATTCCAAATCATATGGAGTAGACCATAAATGACCACCACCTCAACCAAATTTTGAAACCAAAGAGCAATGTATTTCGTGTCATTGTAAACGGGAAAAACAGTCAAACTGCAAGAAAAAGAGAAAAGCATCATGACAGGTGATACACAGTTTTTCTTCATGTGTGTCATTAGCATTTTATTGGGGTATATTCCTTCTTTCGTGGTTTCAAAGCTCTCCGGTTGTGCCAATGGGTCCTCTACTCGACAAAACCACAATATGACAGTTGAAGAAAAATGAAGACGAAAGAGGGAAAGCTATTTGAAATGTCTTTCATCCGCTGAGCTTTCTCAGCCTTCGTGCCTCAATCAGACACGGTGGTGATACTTAAAAACCCCTGTGCTGCAGTGAGAGATTGAGAGACCCTCCCCACTTCCAAATTTCCTTCCTCCTCCCTCTCTCTCTCTCCTCCCTTCCTCCCCCCTCAGCCCTCTCACTCACACCCAAGCAGGCTGCCTCCCATTGATCCTGCAAATTGTGTCTAAGACGTGTTTATGCTCCATTTCTGCCAAAGCATCTCCTGTCATTGACCAATTACAGCAGAATCAATTACAAGCCTTTTAGAGAGACTGATTCACACCAATCACTAGCTGAGAGGGAAACACACACACACACAAACATGAATGATGCAGGGACAGACTTAGAGAGAAATAAGGGACTGAGAAAGTGAGTGAGGAGAAGTGATGCTGAAGTAATATGAGCAATATTCTCGAGCTGTCCACACAAGTGGAATATGTTCAATCAACCGTCAAAGATACAATCCCTCCCCTCCTGCACACACAGCGAGACACACTAACTAACACACACACACACACACACACACACACACACACACACACACACACACACACACACACACACACACACACACACACACACACACACACACACACACACACACACACACACACACACACACACATACACCAGCGCATCTCCACAACCCTCGTCTTCTACTCTTCATCCTTTCATTTCTAGCTATACAGTGCATTACCTCCCAACAGATTCTCTTTTTCTCTCCTTCTCCTCATTGATTTGACAGCCAAATTGTGTTTGTCCTAGAAGGGGCTTAAACGTCAGTCCAAGCACAGATTCATGGCTATAACAGCTAAAAACCCTGCCCTGTTATTTCATCTGAAAAAATAAATTTCTTCTACTCCTTTGTCAAACTTTTCCCTCGATGACGGGTTGATCGGCTCGAGAATATGAGGAAGACAGGAACAGAGAAACAAACAGGCTGTGAGAGAGGCAGCGGCAGGAACAGGGGTGGTTTGTGTGCATGTGCGCACTCACACCTTTGAGAAATGACCTATGACAGGGATCCAAGTTTGATATCCCTACGTGTAAATGTCATGGGCCTTGAGAACAGTTGACACTCATTCCGTCACTGTACGCCCTCGGCTTATCACCACCAAACACTGCATAATGGGAATGACACATGCCTGTTAGAATACCACATGAGGTCATTGGAGGGGTGTATGTGTCCGAGCGCAGTAGCATGGACTCCTGGGCCACACTTTAAGCACCGTTGTAATTCTGACTCTATCTGCTGTGGGGTCAAAAGGCCTCAGTAACAGATCTCAGATTTTGTTTGTGCACCTGCTGTGAACTCCTCTTACATTGTCACTTTAACAGGATTACACACTGCCCCCTAATGATCGAGGCAAGAGCTACAGCACTCCAAGGCAGTATTACTGAGGATTAACGGTGCTCAGCTGCTGTGAGAAATCTGGAATCCTCTCACTAATGTCAACTTTGTGATCCAAAGTAATGCCACTCTGTTTAACTCTCTCCTCTTTATTCCATCCCTTAACTTTGCATATTGCCTCTTCCTCCCCTCCTTTCACCTTTTCTCATTTCACCCCAACATCTTAATCCTTCCCACACCCTCACCCCTTCCCATGCTCTTCCTCCTCTTCCTCCTGTTGTGACCTTCCTGGTGACAGTTGATGAATCAGAGAGTCAGGGAGACACCGGGCGTCGACTCCGTCATGCCCCGTTAATATGCATGCAAATGTAGCACTTGACATTTCTACTATGGCGCGTACAGGCTGGGGACAAGAGATGTGCGGGTGGTTGTGTGAGTCGGGGGGCTGGTTTGGGCGAGAGTTAGGGAGAGACAGAATGAACACTGACAGAGTGAGTGAGAAACAGAAATAAGGACGGACAGTATTATGCCCCTGTGTATAATTCTCTCTCTCCAAGTGGAAACATCAATAGCTGGACCATTAGCCACCTGGGAACTGAGTTTAGGGGCTGAGTCAGGGGAGTGAACATAATGGTGCACAGGTAAACAGACACATAGTGGCTGTGTCCGAAATCGCATACTAACGTACTACTCATACTAAATGTGACGTCAAAATAAGTATGTAGTGCGTTCACACTGGATAGTATGAATAGATTGAGTACGCGAGAAATACCCGGATGTATACTATATCCGGAAAATTTTTAAGTATGCGCGGTGACCACACTAGTCATACTCAACCGCCCCATAATGCTTTGCGAGCTATCCACCAAAATGCAAGCCTCCGCGGGATATGTGGCCGGACCGCGGCGATTTTTATTTTATTTTATGTGGTTAAGTAGTCATCCTAATCACCCCACAGATTTGAGAAATAGGCGTTTTCTGACCAACGTTTTAAATTTGTCAGACGCCTCACAACATGCTACTGAATGCTAGCAGCTAGTTGCAGCAGCTCGCTTTGCATACAGAACAAGTAGCAGCTACCTCGAGTAGCCTGCAGCTACAACTGAAACGATTCGCATAATCTGGCTAATAACTGCATGAGGAGTGCCGGCTTGAAATTGCCACATTAATTATGCGACTGTTTTTTAGCGTAAAATCGACCTGAAGCCGGCATTCAACCGAGATATTTGATAGCCGTACTTCCGGTTTTTGTCGTCGGAGGTTTGAAATGCATTATGGGAAACGGAGTAGTATACTACAGTGTGAACGGTCGGCATTCTAATCATACTTATAGTACGTAGTATACAGTATATACTCATTGAGAATGTAGTATGTAGTACGTTAGTATGCCATTTCGGACACAGCCAGTGTATTAGAGATCCATTATAAACCTACTTGCAATAAAGGCAAAGTTAAGGTCATAGCGAGACCCCACTGCTTAGTGCTTCACGCAATATGCAGACTTCATACTTCATACACATGCAACAGTATGAGCACATGAGATAGCATAAATCCTATAGCCTCAGTGACCTTTGCTAGAGGCCTCACATCCCTGAAGCAGGACTGTAAATCTCCCACAGTAATTACAGTCTCCAACACCTGCAGTGCTGCATGTAGGGACCCGGGGCTGAGTTTGGGTGTGTGTGGGTTCCTAGAGGGGACTCTCAGGAGGGAGGACGAGAGGTGAGATATCCTGCCCTGATAATAACTCAGACCTTCATTTTTAACCATATTTCTCTTGCACTTGCTCTGTACACCTCCTGAATAATCAAAAAGTAGTGTGAACACGGGACAGGTGGAGCTAGATATGAGCAATGAGGTAAAAGATAAGTGGAACATATTGGCAACAGAGAAAGTTAGAAAAGACATGGACACATTATTGGGTTTCACATATAAGCTGTAACGAAAGGCTACGATGTCAGGTGGGACTGTACTACTGACCACAGGAACATTCTCCTCTATGTTGGTGCTGTAGGGCAGATTGGTGAAAACGGGGTCCATGTCTTGAACATCAGTGATGGTGATCGCCAAGTTGGCGAGCCGGGACAGAGGCGTCGTTTTGTCTTGATCCTGAATGAAACATAGACAAGAGTAAATAAAGTAATATAGTAAATAAAGTGCATTAACTTGACAGCACATATCGGGTCTTTGCCAACATATCATAAAGGTATTATAAGTGTGCTGGCCAAACTCTCTCTCCTACCCAGTTTGCCAAATACTGCCATTTTGTCAAAGTCAGTGGTGTCCTAGAGATACAAGGTGTACTTTGACATCAGTGCTACCTGCTTCAAGAGATTTTTCAGTTTAAGAAACCTCAGAAGAGGTGGAAGAGATATACACGACAGGACATTCACCCAGAAAACTGAGGTTTGTTGGTCAGATGTTAATTTTTTCATTTCATTTTGTGATCTAAGTTTTATTTTCACTCATTGTCTGGTTAAGTTTAGGCACCAAAACTACTTTGTCAGGTTTAGGAAAAGATCATGTTTGGGTTAAAATAGACCCTGTCATAAGGTAAATCGCGTTACAAAGCAAACTTTTCATGACCTGAAAAGAACTGGCAGGGACGACACCAGCAGAGCACCTCTGGCTACTGTTCCATGGTCTCTATTTCAGACATTCACAGGTTTCTATAGATGTATAGGACTACTCTGTGCATTTAAAAATGACACTAAAGAATACCCAATGCATTCAAATGTTAGGCCAAGGGGCCCTGACAAAGCTGTGGTATGTGACAAGCTGGGAGTGAGGCTGGGTTCACTGACCGTGGCGTTGACAGTGAGCTGGTAGGCTGATGTTGTTTCATAGTCCAGAGGTTTGATGACAGTGACAGTGCCGCGAGCTCCATCAATGGCAAAGAATGGAGAAGGTGGCTGGAAGGAGAAGAGAACACTGCCTCCAGTGCCCTGGTCTGGATCTGTGGCGTTCACCATAAATACTGATCTGCCCACTGGCGTGTTCTGAAAGACAGAAGACACAACACTGAGTACAGGCAACGAACAAGTTAGACGAGATCCAAATACATGGCCTGATTAACACTGAAGAAAAATATTTTCTTCCATTATTATGTTCAAGATAAATGCCACTGTTATAGTAGAGACTGAACTTCTGACCTTTATGTGGTTTACAGAGCAGCTTTATCTTAGGGTAGAGCTGCAGACAACCGCTTAATTTATCCATAATTTTGGAACACAGTGTCCTACTTGTGACTGTGGATGCTCATATTTATGCCTTGAAGCTTCTCCCTCAAATCATGACTGCAAATAATTTATTCTCGGTCAATCTGGATTATAAAAACAATGATTAATATGGCTGCTTTAGCCTCTTGTGACTGAAGAGTGGGCAAAGGGTTGACTCAACTTTATGTAATTGGGTCCAAATGACAAATGGTTGAGTAACAAGTATTTGTTTTTATTTATCATTGTGGGTAACAGGGGTGTAATCATACACAAAATTAGTTCAATATGCACCTCTTTTTTTAAGTCGCAGTTTGATACGTTTTTAGCACAGCTGAAGAAAAAATCCATTACTTTTTTATATGTTAACAAAAAAATTGAGCATCCAGCAGTGTGTAATTGGCCAAATTTGTTAGTGCAACATTTAATACATTTAAATGTTACACTGTTCATTCTCATATATAAAATAAATAAAATTTAAAATGTCCATTAAGACCAACACATTTATTTTTGTGTTTCAAGACAGCAGTCCAGTTTCAGGTGGAAAAACTGAAGGAGCATTGCACTGGTCTCTTTGATCAATGCTGAGGACACAGCCATCTCTGGGCAAAGGCGACTGGGGGCTTTGTATTTTCACTCAGTATGAGGTCCACATGAGTTTTCTGCCATTACTTGCTTACCTCACCGTGTAACACATTTGCATATCACCCACCTAATGGCTAGTTTGGCACACCTTCAAACAATGAAAAGTGTTGACTGAAATCAAAGTACCTAAGTACATATTGTGGTTGACTGCAAAAATCTAATTATATACCTGTAAGCGTGCTGAATATGAGTTCTTTAAAACTCAGTGTGGAGTGTGAATTACCACATTGTACATGATTTATTACACTGGCTGAGTGTTCGCTCAGTTTTAAAGGCTAAACCTGCTAGTATGCTATAACTGATGGACAAACACAGGCGCACTGCCAAAAAGTTTGGATGAGGTTACATTCTTGACTTTTTGGTCTGGAAGTTCCACTATATCAACATATACAGACCTCTGACAATAGCTGTCTGGTTAACAGGCTGAACTGATTTAAGGACATTTCCTACCAAATTCAACATTTGCACCAACCAGGTTCGAGATGAATGGATGTGTCATTAAGTCCCAAATAGAGAAAAAGATTAAATATTGCCTCTGGATGCTTGCTAGACACTGTATTGAATTCTGCAATTCTGTTTTTAAGGAATAGTTTCCCACCAAATAATAATACAATAATTTACTCACACCCACAGATCCACAGAGGTTTGTAAAAATATAGTATCAAACTGGGTTGCATGTCAAAGAAGCAGCATTGGAGATAATGAGACAAATGTTAGATCCACCTAGCAAGTGTTTCCCTGATAAACCAGTGCACTGTTTGTTGTGCAGTTCTAAACAGACTGTCTCATTAACATTTCTGTTCAAAAGCTTGAAAGAAGATGAAACCACAGCATTATCTTGATGGTGTTGTAGTCCTACAAACTTCCCACAACTGATACAAGGGTGAAAAGATAATGACTACATTTTCATTTTGAACCATGGGGAGATGGTTTCAGAGGAGTGGCCATACCCAGCTGGCAGCAGAGTTTAATTTAGGTACAAAAGGCAATAAAACACTCTTTGTTTATTGCAGTTTCACTTTGTGACTTTCTCCGATAAAGCAGATTTTACTTTCACAATAATGCAACTTCAATGACACAGGGATATCCTATTGTCAGAAAATATTCGTTGCACTTCGTTGTCTTTAAATACGAGCGTCGCCTATCTGTGTTTCCAGCAAACATTGCCCAGGGTATCAAAAAGCTAAGAGCAAAGAAATATCAACTGGGCAGAAAGGCTGCACAATGCCGTATCAGAGAGGCGCTTGTCTTGGTCATGGTGAGTGTCAATACCTGGCAAGAGGTAAAAAGAAGAGGCCATATAAAGAAATCAAGTCCCCAGGTATTGCAGAGCAGCTTGTTTCTAAGTTTCAGGAACATCCTCATTAATTGGAATTTTATCTCAAAACAGCCACACACACACACACACGCACACAATTAATAAGAAATAAAAATGCCTACAGATACAAGAAAAACGGTGGTACAAGAAAATGGAAAATATTTGGACATAATACTGGAAAGAAACCTTTCCACAAGGGTTCTATTGTCTCCCTCTCTTCGTCACTCACACACTCACCTGTGCATGCAGTGTGTGGCCTTGTTTACTGCATGGGGAGAGAGTGACCACATGGGGAGGTCATGGTGTTGAACAGAGCTGGGCCCCGAGCCAAAGCTAAAGTGACACAGTAAGAGAGCAGTTGACCCCACAGTCTGTCTGCACTGGTGTCTGGGGAGTGCGGAGGTGTATTTGCATGTGTGTGTGTGTGTATACATATGAGCCTGAGCCACAGTGTTGGTGTGTCAGGGTCTATAAAACTGTGTGTGAACGTTAGCGTTACAACGTGTATGTTTGGAAATGCGGTATGAGACAGAGTTTGAGCGTATTTGTAATTTGTGCAGAAAAGCCTTGATTATACTACAGTGGAGATGTTCACACAGACAGATGTAGACACCCATGGACATGTAGTTGCTTATTATACTATTTTCTAGTCTGCGGGAATCAGTTTGGAGGACTCGATCGTGTAGACTAGACTAATATTTCATTAATCCTTTACAGGAAATTACTTGTAACGGCAGCATGTAAACACGCAGACAATTCACAAACTCGACAGAGCACCACACTGATAGTCATCAATGTGATCAGATACATAGCATATAAGTGAGAAAAACTATAAAACTTAAATACATATGTACAGCATATAACTCATAAGCTATATGCTGTAAATATGCTTTTTGTTTCATTATACCAATCAGGAAAAGGAAAAAAGAATTTGAAAATGTGAAGCCTTAGTCCTCTCTGTTCTAAGCCCTGCCCACCAGACAAGCACACTCTTTAAAGTTACAAATACAGTCAACATTCATTTTGGCATCCCTTAGGACTTGAACCCCACTCTCTGGACTCGTTCTGTATGCCGGCTCTGTTGCCCTGGATGAAAAGCCCTGTGATTGGCTAAAATCTCTTGTCACAGCTAGATTTTGCAAAACTAAGCTCAGATGAAGTGCTTAAGTCGAATTTCCTCTCAGATCACTTGAATTATAATATACTAAACTGTTGCCATGGACTATTTGCCAGTTGTGCCAAAAAAAAAAAAAAAACACTGCCTACCACAGCTTTAAATTTTATGTAAAAAAAAAAAATTAATATGTAACTTTGAGTTTGTCCTTGCTTCTGTTGAGATCTCACAGTTAAAATAAAGTTACTTCTGAGTTGTTGCTATTACTAGAAGTAAAGGCACTGAGGATATCAGTGTTAGAGAAGAAGACAGGTCCCTCTGATTGTCAAAGTAAAATATTTATTGCAAGAAAAATAGGAATAACTAAAATAAGAAGAAGAATTCGCAGTCTCTCCGTCACTTTTCCATGTTTTGCTCTGCTTTGGTCGTTGAAAAGCTCCACTGCAGCACTCTGAGCGTTGCTGAAGCAAACCTCATCGATAATTGCTGAGTGAAGGAACTGAGTTACTAATCCACTCCCCCACAACAATAACTGCATTTGAATAAGCATCTAAGCTGCATTTCTCTGATATATTTATTTTGCTTGTCAAGTTGTCTGCTTATGAGAAAACTGGAAACACCTCTAAAGGTACCCCACAGCCTGCAGCATGACACTGGAGCACAGCAACAAATTAAATGGATAAAAATGCACAAAATCAAACTCTAGGTGAATTCATTAAATATTCTTGCTTTTACTCGTTTGTGTGTGCGCATTTATGTACCTGCTTGTGTGCCTGGCATGGATGTCTACATTATCAACTTTGCTTTGATGTCAAGGAGGGAGTTTGATAGTTGAGCATTGAGTGAGTGTGTGTGTGTTCCTTTTTGGAAGGAGGAACAGAGTGTGTGAGGCTGAGATCAGGACGTGTGTGGAGAAAATATGTGATAGATGCATCCTTTTCCTCCCCTAAAGCATGCCAGTTTCTATCTCTGTCTACACAGCAACCTGTAAAACAATAACTCATTAACACCGCCCAGTGTCAAACGCCACGAGGCTCAGTAAATAGCGAGCGTCACACAGTCTTATTTGAATATGTAAACACACACACACACACACACGAACACCTGTTTTGATCTCCCAGATTTGACAGAGGCACCGTGTTCAAAGCAGTTTAAGCAACAGCAGTTCAAAGCTTTGCTGAGAACCACAGATGACCAACTCTCGACGTGTCAGTGTGCCAGTGTGGTACTTCAGAGGTTAGCAGGCTGAGCTGTGTGCAGGTGAAGATCATATTTGAGCTGCTATTAGATTTGGACATCTCTGATCTCTCTCTCTCTGCAAACAGGATCAGTATTTGACCAGCTCACATTATTCATTCCTGCCTTCTTGTTTTCCCTTTTGGCACTAAAAGGCAAAATGCTCAGTTTGTATAGATGATGCATATTAATAACGAAGAGCGAAACAATAAAGCAAAAATATTTAAACAGCTGCTTTGGATTGTCAGCTCCTCCAGATGAATTTGTCTTCATTCCAGCAGTCCGTCACTACAGACAGCACTACAGCTGGTAATTTGCTCTTAGCAGGTTACTATGGAGCTCATCAGTGAGCAAAGAGTTATAGCATTTTATACCTTCCACAGGGTGTCAGTAGTCTCACCATCAGACCATTGATTTGACCCCTGTTAAGTCAATGCAGGTGACCAGGGGTAAAACACTAGGCAGTGAATCCCACGGTTTTTATTAACCCATAAGACTGTCCAATCACTTACAAATAAAGGAGACACACAAACAACAGAGAGCAAAGACTGGCAAGACCAGTGGCTGCCAGTCTGGATACCATTGCAGGCTGGTGGAGAAGAGAATGCCTGTGTCACTACCTATTCCTTCACAAGAGCACAAGCCAATTGGTTAGTCATGGCTCATATTCCTGCATATATGCCTTGACATTGCTTTGTAGCTTTGAATAAATGGGGGCTATTTCCTCTGGGAAGAAGAATGTTAAGTGGTGAGACAGTTGAAGAGGGATGAAGAGAGTTCCCCGCTGTGTCTTATCTCAAGTGCACTGCAGGAATCACCCTCTTCTCACTTTGAGAGCTACGACTAGTGGAAAAGGAGATATGCACTCCATAGAGATATAGAGAGATAGAAGGACAGAGATTTAGAAGCAAGAGCATACTGTGTTTCTGCTAGACTGCTTAGTATGAAAATTAGTAAAAAAAAAAAAAAATCAATATTTTGTCTCATAATAACGATGTAACACAGATTTTTGAAAAAGTAGTCATTGTGAAATATAAAAATACATAACTAACCTAAGTACTCAGGCTCTTGGCTATGACGGTAAATTTCAATTGTTGACAATCCTCTCATTTTCATTGTTGAAATTCATCCAGAAAGTGAATAAAGGCTACTTGAGAGAAATTCTGACTGAACAAATAATTGCACAAACACACTAACGTAAAGAATATCCCAAATTTCACAGAGCCTACAATTACACAGCTAGAAAACTCTGAAAATCCTGTAGGCCAACAAAACCCTGAGGTACAATAGAATTGTGTTGAGGCACCGATCCACGGAAGAGTATTGCTAAATCAATAAAACTTCCCAGGAGCATCATAGGCGTTATTGTGAAAAGGAATAAGCCTGGAAACACCATGGTTTTTGCAAGTCCGGCCTTCAGCCAGCCTACTAAATGAGCATGAAGGTCACTGGTCAGGCAAGTGGCCAAGCATTCGATGGTCGCTCCAACAGCACTTCTAAGATTCTCTACAGAGATGGCAGAACCATCAAAAGGGAAGACATCTCTCCAGCACCGCATCAGCCAGGCCTTTGCATGGTGAGAAGGAAGTCATGTACGAGGTCACATGTAACAGCTCAACATAACTTTGCCAAATGCACTTAAAAGACAGCGTGTTGATAAAAAAAATTCTAGTCTGAGGAGGAAAGCACGTAACCAAGGACTGATCAAATGACTGAAAAAAAAGTGATCATGGCGAAAGGTTTCATTTTAGAAACTCAACAAGAAAGAACACCAACAAGTAAGTACATTTACACACTTAAATATGGATAAAGGAATCATTTCACCTCGGTACACATTCAATAACTAAGAGAAAGCAGGTAAAACCGGAAGGCTGAAGATCCCACACTGTGTTGAGGTGAAGTTTCCTAGTGACTCTCCTTGACCCCAAATCACTGGATGGGAACCCTGAACTAGCCTGAGAACACACCCCAAGAAAGACCTGGGGGCACTAAAGGGATACAGAGGAGAACCAATGAATAAACCAATTAACAATGAATAAAGATGAACTGGTGTTCCAGAAAGTAGTAAATAAATGGTGGGACTACTTATTACATCTCCCACGGATGTGACATTTTAGTGTGTGTGTTTGTGTGGTTTGATTGAGATTGCAATATTTAAACGTAAAACAGTGAGTTGGATTACTGTCCAAAATCACTGAAAAATACAAAAGCAGGAACAAGATTGCGAGAAATAAGAGACAAAACGACAGACTGCAAGTTGTAAAGGGATCGGGAAAACAAAGAGAGAGGAAGCCAGATGGGGAGAGAAGAAAAAGGAAGCGAAAATACAGACATGAGCAAATCAAAGTGAAAGCCTGTCACTAACAGCCATGAGACACATCTAATAAGGAAGGGGGTCCCTGTTCACTTTTAACTGTGTCTCTGCTGCGTAGTATGATGTGTTTGCTCTGCTACTGTTACTGACTGGGTGGAAGACAGCAGCCGAGTGCTTGTCTTCTGTTGGCCAAATTTCAGGTTCTGCATGCCAGGGAGACTTGTGGGACCCTGGAGAGTGACGGCTGAGACAGACCTTAAGAATACACGGTTCAGCTTCTCTTAGGGACCTTGAGGGATGACAGGGGCTCGAATCCACTGAGGGCTGGAGCTGTAAGTGTAATGGATTCCAGTGGTTAAACGTCAGCTCTCTCTCCTCTAGAAGTCCTTGAGGGAATAGTCCCCACAGTGAGACGTGGTGCTCTGTCCAACAACAACTTCAATTCATTTCTGTGTCACTCCCGTTATGGTAGAACTGAAGCCAAATTCCGACTGCAGTGTAATGGCAAATTATGCTCTTCAGGTGCACAAGCTAAAAGCCCGAAATTAATGTGTGATTTGTTCAAAAATTATGCAAATATCCAAACGCAGCTAATTCTATGGAGAAGTATGGTGCTGTTGAAAGCACAGCGAGAGGAGCGAGGAATATATAAAATGTATAAAAATAGAAACTCCAAACAATTTATTTCACGTTTTTCCTCAAAGATCAAGGCTTATAAAGACATTTTATACACCTTGCATTAGTATTATGTCACTCTTGTTCATTAAAAAACAGACGGTAAGAGTAATACCTGTAACTTTGCACTTTGCCTTCTCCCCGAGGAAATGTAGATTGGTCTCCATCAGCCACAGAATGTATGCCATAATGGCATCGAGGATAAACACTGTTCCATCACAGGTGGTTAGTATTCCTCTATTCATCTGCTTAGCACATATTTGATCTGTTTGTTATCATTTTGGACAAACACTCACCAAGTCAAGTCACTACCCAAAAAAATGACCTAAATGTACTATTTCATATCAGTGCCAGCACGTCTCTCCATGCTTAATCACTTAATTTGCTCAGGATTTGCTTATCTATAATATTTATAAGAACACAGACCCTGCATTGATTTTGCACTCAAAAAATGTCATGTATTGAACCTGAGATTTTCGAGCCAAATGGGCTGCAAATGGTTGATGATAAGCAAAAGAGGCTGCTCTGCTAAATACTGCAATGCTCTATTGATCGTGCCTGTAAAAGTCTGAGCTTATTTACCAATAAATGCAAACATTGCTGGTTGGCAAAAGCACAACGGTTAGAGCAGTAGAGAAGACTTTAAATCGCTCCTACAAATATGTTTACACCAAACCTGAATGAATCCCACTCTTTTCCAAGACAGCAGCTTCTGTAAAAATGCTTTTAAGTTGTCTCAGTGCTGAGAGTTGAATGTGTTTGTTTATGTGACTGTGGTAATATTTCTGAGCAGCCCACCTGAATACCTGAACGCGCTCCTGCTGCATTTCCACCAGTGAAAGGTCGCGTCTCAGGAAAGTGCAAGCATGCTTCATATTCTTGAAGAAAACTGTGATGAAATGGTTGAAATCTGTTCATCAATTTAACCGGAGTTCTCCTCTTGTCAATACTGTATTTTGATATAAAAAATATCCAGTAAAAGTTGATCGTAGCAAGCAAAAGCAATAACAAATAGGAAACTTTCACTAGTGATTTCATTGATTTAAATGACTTGTATGTCAATGACTGAGTGATTGACCCATTGACCAACTTACAACAACAACCTTACAACTTGCAACCTTTAGGTCCTGCTCCGAGTTGCCCAAAAATCCAGCTGCTCCTACTGATTCGTATGTCAGGTTTCAGTCAGAGGCCGGTCTTTGGCCTGCTATTTCTGCTGTGAAGCCAAGCAAATTTTTTGTCCAACCTGGTACAAGCTCAGGCAAAACTAAAGACTTTTGAGTATAATGCTTTGTTCAACTGTGTCAGAAATATTAAAGACATGGTGATTTGAAGGGGCAGTACCTCGGCTTTGGCCCCCTGCTGCTCACAGCTCCAGAGGCCCAGCTGTTCTCTACAATAGGGCCATGATTACACCTACACTGCTCACAAGGTTCTCAGTTCCTCCCCAGCTGTCTGCTCTCCGCTTCTAACCCAGCAGGCATGTGATTGTACCGGCTCTGCTCACCCTTTCACTTTCTGCCTCTAACAACTTCTGTCGCTCCATCACTGCCTCCCACATGTGGCTCCTCGTCACACTTCCATTGGCATTATTCTGACCGTTGTGAGGGAATGCATTGCAAATGAGGGGAAAGTGAAGCAAAAATAATTAAGAAAAGGAGGGAGACACGTGTCGAGGCAAGTTAAAATGTGTCTGACTCTTGATTTCTGCTAATGTCATCTAAGAGGACATCTAAAGCAAGGGTCCAATCAACAGTTTAACAACTGGTCTAAAATAAAGCACAGGTTCTTCAGGTGACAATAAATACTACATTGTTTGTTTACATTAAGGGGAAAGTGACGACAGTGGGTTAACTGTCAAACTGATTAAACAAACTTCGCAAGATTTTAAAACAGCTTGTTGGTTCTGATAAACTGCATACTACATTATAACACTTTAGCTACACAGAACATTATGTATTGCTTTGGATTGTGGCAAAACAAGATGGTGAGCTTTCATTTTGGGTAAATATTGTGTCTTTTACCAAGTTGGTGTAAAATGGGTGAGTTAATATCTTCAGACGACAGCAGACTTTGCAAGATACAAAGCTACAAAACAACCATCAGCTGATACTAGCAAAATGAATGACAGGGACAATTAAATTCTACAACCAGGATGCGTTAGATTTAAAGTAGTTATGTTCTGTATGTTGGTAGTGCAACAAACACAGACACTCTCGGATCCATTTCTATGTAAAAAGGTCATGCACACCTCATAAAAAAAAAAAACAGGATTCTGGTCTTTTTTATATTCGTGCATTAAATCGCCACAGCAGATACACAACACTCACACACTGTTCTGATGCCTGGTGCAGCCAATTTAACGGATTACAGTGAAAGAGTAGCGTTGCCACATATGATACATGTTCAGTGTAGTCACAGCATTGTTCTCATATTTAAAGAAAAAAACAAGGTGAGAAAGACCCCTCTTCTCTGGTGTGTCGTTGTATGCCATGTTTTACTCCCACCTCCCTGTCGCATCTTTGTCTAACATTACTGGTGCAAAGGATCAGTGAAGCCTCGGCCAAGATGATGCTTTCAGTGCCATTTATCTATGAGCAGAATTACCCAAAAACGACCTTAATTTCATGAAACTTTGTGGAGAGGTGAAGCAAAGGAATAGCCCATTAAATTTTGGTGCACATCTGGGCAAAAAAGGGCAGAAAAAGAACGCAGGGAGCTGACAACAGTCATCATTAATGGCCAGCACTAGACCTCACCGTTATGATCAGAATATTGTATTATACCTGTGGATAGGATGGATGTGGCATCACAGTGATCTTCACCTTTTAACCACCAAAATCCAATCAGTTCCCTGGAGTCCAATTGAATGTTCTGCCATAATCTGAAGAAATTGCCTCCAGACATTCGAGGTCTTCTGTCCATACATATGTGTACATATGAAAAAATAACTATGCTGGAGACATAATGACATTTCAAATTGATGAGTCAAAAGTGAAGACTAAAAAACATGCATGTTGATGATATTAATTGGTTAACAAACAAACATCTAACCAGAAATATCAGCGTTTATAAAGACATAAACAATTGCAAAAATAATACTTTCCCTTTTTCTGATTTCATATTGGCTGTATGAAGGAAGAAATAAAAATAGTCAGTCAGTCAGCTTCTGCAGGAACAGATGGAGGGGAGGAGTCAGAAAGTCTGTGTTTGCTGAAGAAAAGCTCTCAGTGAATATGTTAGGTTAGGAAACTCCCATCTCTCTCGGACAACCCAGAGTTTCCCTCATCTAAGGATTAACTAGCGTTCTCACTAAACCTGCTTTCTGAAACAGGGCCCTGTTCAGTCAACAAACCTCTACTGTAGGACTAGGTATTCTGATAAGATCTGGGGCAAAATTAACTGTGAAACTAAACTAATGTTTACATTGTGCACAGCCAGAGCCCCTCTGGGAGGTAGTGCACTCTACTGGCTACATGTTCACGCAAGGATCTACTTTAGCAGAAAAATGTTGACCAAAATATAATCATAAAATTTAAAAAGATGTAATCACCAACACAGTGGGTGACCATCTACATCAATGAACAGTATATTCTCATATATAGTCGTAGGTAAGGTCAGATTGATGGTAATATTTTCACAGTGTGCAGCTTTGGCAGAGATGCTGAAGCAGGTGAATCAGAAGAGCGCCTAAATTAATCATAGAGGTGACACACAAAGCCATATTTCACACTTGAAATTAGCTTATCAATAATTCACCGCTATTGAAACAAGACTAAGTGTCCTTCATCTGCGAGGTTTCAATCGCAAATGAGGAAAATTGTACAAAAATGATTTATACCCTGCTAAAAAGTGATTTAGCGTACTTTGAAGGTGTGAATTCTCCAAATATGCATTCATATCCATCCATTTTGTATTTTCTATACATCGCTTTATCTCCTGTAGGATTGCCAGGGGGCTGGGGCCTGTCCAAGCTGACTTCGGATGAAAGCAGAGTACATCCTAGACAGGTCACCAATCTATAACAGGGCCACACAGAGACAGACAATCAAGCACGCTCACATTCACAACTGCGAATAATTTAGTATCTCCAGTTAACATCAGAGTGTTTTTGGACTGTGGGATTAAATTGGAGCACCTGGTGAGAACCTACACAGGGACAACATGCAACTCCATACAGAAAGATCCCAGGTCAAGATTCGAACCCAGGACCTTTGAGCTGTGATGTGACAGTGCTAACCATGTAAAATATACAAGAACAATCAAAAGATACAATAATTAAAAAAAAACACACCACTTTTATCAAATTGCTGCCAAAAATCCCAGTTGTGTTTCTTTTCCTCCATATTTCTCATTTGTAGCCCATCATGCTTGTGGTTTTCATTCATATAGTTTGTGTAATATTTGTGCTGTTTGCCTATAAACTGTGTGCATGCCATGTGAGGACTTCTGTTTGTAAATATTTTCAATTCTAGATTAAAGTACAAGGACTTTAGGGCTTGCCAAGGATTCCAAATGTTGTGTCAAATTGCTGAGCTTTTCAGTTGCTGTACAGTAAGACCCAGCAGACACCTCCAGAAACTGTGTGTACAATCACAATCTCAGAAACATCCTGAGAGTGGAACCACTCAAATGTGCTGTATGTGGAGAGACCTAGCTCGTGGCTTAACATACAGGATTTCTTGCACAGACACCTCATAGAACAGGCTTCCTGATGCAACCATGTGGCAAAGGGAGCCCTTAGGCTCAGGGGAGGTAGTAGCAACTTTAAATATGTCATGGCAATAAGATCCACAAACCAATGAGAGCTGTACTCATAAAAAGATGTTTCTGTCATTACAATTCCACTCATGGTAAGTGTTGTGACAGGGGCTCCTTTATAGCCCATGATTTCCCAGCGGCACTGAGCAGTACCTGTGATATCGCAGTGGACACTGTGCTTAAGGCTGAGGTGGAGGTGGGAAACCCACCTCATAAAGCCTTTCAATCTTAGCTGCCCCAGTGGTAAAGCCTGGGTGGCTGATGCCATCATTAAAGCCTGAGTGTTGAGCGATATCTTGAGCTCAGTTTGAGCTAAGAGACAGACTGCCTGAATGACAACATGCAATCTGTTGATAAGTGTGCCTATCAGTAGTTTAACTTCCAGGAATGATGCACTCTTGGAAGATAAATCGCTGTTAGGGAGATTTGCTCTGAAACTAAGGGATGGAAACTGTGAAAGCACCCATGATACTTTGTACAGAACTGATTGAATTTGCAGTGATAAGCCTGTTGCCTATGTCGAGATGGATGACAAAGAAGAAGCTAATATAAAGTGGCTTGGTAAGATGTTTGACCACCATCTATAGCTAGAACAATTTCAACACACCTTGTCATTGTTTTTCTAAATCTGTGGAACTCTACTGAAGGAATGAACAACATTCTTTCAAAGTATATTCCCCTCATGCTGTATTTTGGTAAGATAGGGTGAGATCTAATATGTCCGCCCAAAATTTCTCACAGGTGTTCAGATGGGTTGAGATCTGGTGACTATGAAGGGTGAAGCAAATGATTTATCATTTTCAAACTCATCTGACCTTTCAGTGAACCCTTGTGCCCTATGGATTGTTATCCTGGAACAGGCTACTGTCATCAGAATAAAACTGTCTAATCGTAAGATGAAGATGATCACTCAGAACACATTTGTATTGATTTGCAGTGACCTTTCCCTCTAAGAGGACAAACAGACCCAAACCATGCCAGTAAAATCTCCTCATAGTACAACAGACACCTGATTCTTTTTCTGTAAGGGTCAAGGTTTAATGGATCCTTTAGTTTTCACTCACCTCTATGTCTAAGTGTAAGTTGTGTGGTTAAAAAAGAAATTAATTTGCACAAATTAAAATTTTGGTTGAACACCTAGTAAAAAAAGAGCATGATTTGAAATAAACAGAGGAAAAAGAGTACTGAGGGGAAATGATTGAGTGCAAAACTAGCACCCATGGAAACTGTTGGTATTAAAGCCCATGATAAATTTCAATGCTGACCTCCACAAATATGAAAGATCTAGTCTCAGAATCTAAAAGCAATGATTATGAACATTCATTGTCAACTCATCAAGTCCAGCATTTCCGAATTTATCACCAGTGTCCAAAATGGATATAAAAGTGATTATATCGTTTACTGAACAGGTTAACATTTATCACCAATGCATGATGGACAAATGTTTTCAACAGTTGTTGACTGTTTATTAAAAACCTACACTGCTTTGTAATTAACAGCTGCAGAAACAACGAAACCAGACAGTTCAGTTTATGGATGACTTCCTTAACTTTTGCAAAATACTGCCTTTTTCATTATTGCAGGTTAATGTATTGCAAACACCTGGTGAATAAAATAACTCCATTTGATATTTCTTGTTTTTAACTAGCTGATAAGAATTCCCTTTCTGTATATTTTTTCACCCAGAGTTAATGGGTAATTACTGCATTCATGCACCAGTGTCCCAGACAGTTCTAGTAAAAGTAAGTTCAGTGGCTCTGCAGTAAGAGCATCAGCCACAAAAAGCTGTGGAGAGACATCAACACAAGATTTTCTGTGTACAACATACATTCAGGAGTGTTTCAGTAATGGTAACTACATAAAATAATAAGTCTAGCTGAGATTAAATGAATTCAATGAAGACTTGAATTGAGTTCAAGTGTCCATTGGGGTTACCATTATAGATTGGCAATATGGTTCAAATACTTGTCTCTCACACAGTTGGCACTCCATTTCTACTTCGTTTTCTATCAGCAGTTAGCCTTCTCTTGGAAAGTCATTTGACCTCTTGTGCTCAATGAATTTCTGTTAAACTGGCCAGAAAAACATAATACAGCACATGTGGAGCAAGTCTTTGTGTACTGTACGGAAACTGATGGCAAAAAATTCCTCACATTATAACCTCCTTTCATTCCATCTTGCTCTCGCACTGCGTTCCTCTATGGTGTGGTTGAGCGATTTTCTGGAGAAGCACTCGGCTGAACAAAATGATTCCACACCAAGAGACAGTGAGATGAGGCAGTTTTGAAAGGCAAAGACAGCCTCTAAATATGTGTGTGACTGAATGCAGTGTTTTCATTAGGCGATGTGTTCCTGTACTTTCAATTTTAGGGCCTTAGAATAAGGAAGCTTTGCTTAAAAAAAGTCCATTTTATCATGTACTCACATCTAGAAACTTGAATGACTTATTAATCGAAAAGACAAACAAGGCTTTGAGATTAGGTTAATACATTCAGAATTAATTAGGGTACAATCAGAATCTTGGTTTGGATGATATTTAAGGTGGGTAAAGTAAGAGATTATGAGACTAGGATTTAATACAGCCAATGGAGGGTCCTCACGAGGAGAAATAAAGATGTGTGTGCGTTTGTATGTGGATAGGGCCTTTTATCAGCAAAGAAAATAAATAACATCTTTATCTCCTGATCAGTCTTCTCCCTCAATAGTCTAACCCCATCCTCCCTGTCAGAGCTCATGGCTGAGTGCCTTCAAAGAGCTGGAGCTGTTTGTTTAAATGTAAAGGTAATCAGGCCCAGCATGCCGCAGGGATCCACAGAGCCAGAGAGAGACAGATGGGTTGATCCCAGGGGAAGGGTACAAGGACGGGCCACAACGGTAAGTTCTGCACCTTCTACTTGTTATCAAAAGTTGCCCATATCAATTGAGAATACTAAACATGCAAACGAAAATTAGTTTCATTTAAACAATATATCTGCAGCTTTGTTTAAACTGCTGCTCTTTGATGCCATCAAGCAACCTCCTGTGTCGATTTAGAGTATGCAAATGAGAAATAATCTGCTGGCACAATGATAGGGATGTTTCAAAGTTGACACTGACAGTCTTACTAGGAGAGCTTTGTATACTAAATATTCAGGTAGCTCATTTTTTTAATCAGGTGCTGATCAACGCCTTTGCCAGTTAAACTAACGTACAGCTTTAAAACTTTGCTGTTGTGAGATTTGTGTTCAGTACACACAGGTTCCACCCAGAGCAATTTTTATGCCATGTATCACCAACATAATTGTTCAGGGTAAGGTTGGTTTGAGGTTATGTAAGTAGTAAAAGGAGAAAAAAAGTCCAGTTAGGGAGATATTTTATTATCATTACCACCCCTAACAGGTAAAGTGAAACTGAAATCTTGAATCCTGGCATTCGTCTGACTTTGACATGTACAAATCACCTCCAGTGTTGGCAGACCACATATATGTATCCATTGCAACGACAATGCCCAGTAACAGTGGCTTCCCTAGCAGTACAGTGTGCTGCCAAACTTCAAAAACTGCTCAGGAAGAGAACAAGGAACACAACAAAGAGATTCCACAAATGCGTATGTGACTGAGTATTTATGGGATGTGCCAACTGAACCTGATCCAGTGATGTCCCACCTAGAGGACACGAGGAGGATCCACAGAAATAAGTGTCTGTGCTGTCTACGAGTTAATAAAGAATCACTCTTTAACGTTGCTGTACGTTTACATTTTTCTGTAGTCTGAGCAACTGCAGTAAAGTGCGGCATCCTCTTTAGAAAGACCCAAGCTTATGACTTTAGAATCTCACAGATAACATTTCAGTCATATCGGTAAAGAAAGTGGATCAAATTTGACTTCCAAGTAAGGACCATCGGTGGAGCAAGTATCTTTGAAAATTAAGGTGTACCAATGCTGTAGGGTGCTTTCTGTGTGTAAATATTTAATCAACATTTGATCTTCTGCTGCAAAAATTACATATTTATTTTAGATTTTATGTATGCTGAGTATCTTTGCAACAAAAATTTCTTTTGGGTTGCATTAAGTTCTGTCTTATCTCTACCTATGTCAATCTATAGATCTGAGAAGAAGTACTGCAGCTCAAGAGATCTACAATTTTACTAACTCCTAAAAGTTGAATCTTAAAACATAGATCATCAGTCTGGGAATAAATAAGGATTCAGATGCTATAAGATGTTTACTAGTATATTTAGATGAGATAAAATGCCACAAAAATGTTTAAACTGTGATGCATGCACAATGCATTCCTGTTATATGTTAGGTTCAAAGCACATCTTTAGTTTCAAAATTCTCCAGTAATTTCTTGGTTTAGAAAGCTCTTGTATTTTTTCACATTCTCTATGTTTTATGTTCTGTGTGCAACCTTTAATATCAGCCATTCACAATATTCCATCAACATTAGCATGAGCATCAGCTCTAGACAGCACAGGTCAGCGCTGCTTGGCAGCAAAAGTGGGACCAACACAATATTAGGCAGGTGGTCATAATGTTATGCCTGATTGGAGTATATCATAATCAAGAACTTTGTTCTTAAATTCTTTTAATTTTTAAAACATCTGCTCAATGCTGAATCGCACCGTCAAATTACAATGCAGTGTGGGAAGTCATGCTCGGTCTGTTTATGAACACAGGGAGGGCCAACAGTTTCAAAGGAAAGGAGTCACAGGCACTGACCTGCAAGCACAGTGAAACTGACTGTAAAGCTCGTATGACAACACACACATATAACTTTGTCCTCTATTAAGGACGCTGTTACTTCACTACTACCTCTACATACTGCTATATTAATGCCGTATATATGTTCCAAGTCTTGGATGTTGCAATAGACGGATTTTCGTTATTTATTTATGACCAACATTAGAGTACAGACAAAGCCAGAACCTAATGGGCAGAATGAATTTGCCCCGGTCCAGAACACAATATGATTAAAACTGTAAAGAAAGAAAACTGACATATAAGTGCAATATGTATGGACATGCTGCTAAGATTCACTGAACAGTCACATTGACATAAATCAATGATAATTAACTCTACAATGAATGATAGTTAAATGTAAAGTATAACAAAGGCTGGTTGCTTTTTCTCCTACAGAATATCTTATTCTCATAGATATGTTTTGCTGTTCTTCTCCACTTCTCTTTTTTAAGAAGTCATTTTTTAAAATAGAATTAAATGCAAATTAGAGTGGAGCTGATTATCATATAAACGGCTGTTGCCTAGGGGTGGCAAGACACTCTGGCTTTATTTATTTATTTTGTCATATTTTTCACAGTCCACACTTTCTTTTAAAGACATAGGGGAATCGGGGACTAGTTGAGGAGAGCATTTCTGGGCATAGAGGCAGCTTGTATTTGTTTATCTATGTGCACATTAGAGGTATGTGACCAAGAGTAGAGCATAGACCTGTACAGCTTCATTAATATCATGTAGAATCATGCTGTACATTGTTCAATTAGCTGAGCACGGTGCTCTTGTTGCTCCATTTTCTTAATTTTTAACTGTTCACATTGAGGGCACTCACCTGTAAAGGTACACAGCTGGAACAGCAATTCAAAGCCTCATAATCCAGTACTGAGTGGTAATTTTACATACTGGTGCAGAAGCTTTTTATGGCAGCTGGATTATGTTCGCAGTCACTCAGCAGTGCTAACTGATCTGATTTGAATTCACCGAGAGCGATGGGAACACTGTTTGGGCAATTACCCAGAACCAACATGGAGAGGAGAGATGAAGTGACATATAGGAGGAAGAGACTAAAACAGCAGTTTTGTTTGATGCCAAGTCTTGAATGAAGGTTTGATGATCTTTTTATGAACTTGTGAGATGTTGACATTTCACTTGAAATGCTGCATGTGAAACAGAATGTGATTTTGGGTCGTAATTTCAGGAGTGACAAACAGGATATTGTCTAGTGCAATATTTTTGATTTGAAAGCTTTTGTGCTTGTTCAAATGAACAGTCACTGATGCTGTGTTCTTGTACTATCTCAAGTACTGTAATCTGTATTGTCTAAAACACTGCAGGCTGGCTTTCCAGACTGTTCATTTCTGTATCTTCACTTTATGGATCTACTATTCCTTTCTAAAGCATCTACGTTTTAGTGGTTTAGGATTTTGTACGAGATGACAAAATGTCTCAAGGATCACACCCCAGTTTCACAGAAAAAAGATCTTGAGTCACTCTGTATGTCATCCTACTGTCTCCATGAATTTCCTCCAGTTGCCCTGGTTTCTGCCTTGCCTGATAATCAGAGTGAAAGTCTTGTACTGTGCTCTGGTGATTAAGCTGTTCTGTTTGGAAGAGGGCAATTTGTCCTAACACATCAGTAGTGGTTGATGTATTTGTCTTGTCAACACAGAAGCTTCAGTATTTCTAGGATCAGTTGCCTTTGTCACTGTAGAAGTAATTAACAGTTCTTATTCATGTAAGTCAGCTATCAGCAATCTACATGCCAGTGTACATATCGCCAATTCCTTGTCACCAAGAGGTTTTGGTCATTTTCTTGTCGCTATTTGTCTGTTTCTGGCAGAGAAATGTTGACATCAAAACATCAGAACAACACCTTATTCAGACGATATCAGCCCATTCAATGGCTGTTATCATCATCCATCATTAACATCCCTATGGACCAGTAGGGATGTCTTCCACCTTCTTTTAGTCTCAGCTGGCACATTGTCATTCATTCTGATCACTGGCAGACAGAAAGTAACCCTGATAACATCAGCGACCTCTAGTAGTAGTGTGAATATTTGCATGTAAAATCTCTGGTTGAGTCTTCACCTTGGAAAAGTACAATGTAGAGCTTTGCGTTATGTAATAAATGTTGCCATAAGCTGTATTTGAACCCAAATTGATCTCTTTCTAAGCTTAACCAAGTAGTTCTGAACTTTACCTGCATCAACACAAAATGCAAGTAAGCATCAAAGTAACAATGAGATTTTAGTCAGCAAATATTACCATAGGACTCAAGTCTCCTGGCTGACAATCAGCTAAGTAAGCCTACCACCAACTTCAACTTGTAAATATGGACTCTTGGTCCTCTTTGAAAGTGCAAAATTACAACTGTTCTACCATTAAATGGGATAATAATGGCCTACTAGGACACTGAGAAAACCCCTACTGGCCCCTAAGTATGAGAATGATAGATGATGATAATGGCTATGGAATGGGCTGACAATTTCCACAACGGGTGCAGAGACTCACAGGTTGGACTAATTGGAAACTTGCAGGTCTGACTGACTGTGTGTGTGTTTGTAAGTATGTGTTGATACTGATCGACAAGTAACCTGTCCAGAAAAAAAACTATAATTTGTTGAATGTCTCTCAGGACAGGTTCCATCTTCCTGTCTAAACTCAGGATAGCATGATAAGCTGTTCAGCGAATAGATGGATAGGCCTTTGTATGTGTTTTCCTCAGATTTCTGGTCGAGTGATGTCTGTGGAATCCCAAGGGCATTGCTTCAAAAAAATCCACTACACTTCCACAGTTTATATTACACCTTTTCTTCTGATCATATGTCTGGATTTCTTGCTTTTATCCAGAATATTAGCTGTCTTACATCTTAGTTTTCTTTTGTCTGTATGGTCTTCCAGCCACAGTTTTTTAACAGTGGAAACACTTTGGCTTTGAAGGAATATTTAAATAAACATGAACTACTTTTACTTCGCAAACTACGGTACCTCCTCATTTACCAGAGCTAAGTGTTTGAGGCTGATCACCAAGAGAAGCCACTCTTTAAACTTTACATTCGCAAACAAACCGTGCTGGCAAAGTCGCTACTGAGGCCATCTTATCTCAGCAACATCACATGGGATTCAATGCACTATGTGCTGTTCAACAGATACCTGCTCTCTTTTCCCCATTGCCTGTCTATCCTATCTCCTTGTATCCCAGTGTGCACTTGTTTTCAAGCCTTTTGTGTGTTTTCAGTGCACTGTGAACTCTGTACCCCTGAATCTCTCTATTCCGCAGTCCGGTCCTATAGGTACACTGCACTCTGTATCAACAACTCTTTCTATCTGTAGCCTCGGGCATGGGGTATCGCAAGGGCAGATAGGGCTTCACTTCCATGAAGTCTCAGGTGCCTTACTGCACACACCCACTCACACTCTCACACAGACACAAGCAGAAATATACATGCTTCCTTTCCAATGCATAATTCACAGGTTTCAAGCAATTGCAGACACATCTGACTAGTCGTAACAAGGCTGTCTTTTTCCTGCACTATGACTCCAGGTACCCTTTAATTTCCCATGCATTATTCCAGGACTTGAAAAATGCCGGTGGTTACTCCCTATAAAAGAGTGTGCGTAGTTAAATGCATCATTCCTATATCTGACTTAACATTAATATGTTAATAAGACTAAGGTGTTTAATGGGCAAAATAAAATGGAACACTGACATACATATGAGTACGAGGTATTTCATTTTCAATAACTCTACGTATGTGAGCGAGAGCAAAAGAGAGAAAAAGGAAAAAGGAGAGGGATAATGGCAACAGACCAGCCTCTGTGTAATAGAGTCCTGTGCAGGACTGCTTTTAAAATCACTTGTCCACACAGCACAAGGGGCAGAAGCAGCCAAATGTGGCACTGAACTGTAGCCCCACACCCCTTTCTCACTCAACTTCGATTGACTACCACCTGTGCTGTGTGGACGAGTGCATTGTCCTGGAACAACAGTATGCCAGTTTGAAGCGTTCCTGTCCTTTATTTCATTGATTGCTTCAAACATGAGTTTTTGTGACAGTGATATAAGGATTCATACTACACAGCTATGCCCTAAAATGGAAGTTACGCCCCCTGTTTGTGGGTGAGGCACAATTTCTTGAAGTTCATAGAGGACAGTGTTTTATCTTCTTATGTAGCAATGATGTGAAGATGGTGAAAAAATTCCCCGCTGACACCATCTTGTTTATATATTTAAAAGGTTTATTAAAACAAAGACAGCATCACAGACACCATGGCATGCCTGTGAGAGGATTTGAGGCCCGACAGAATCACTCTACAGAGCAATTGTTTCTCCTAGCTTATATAAGTGGCTTCTTCACATAAACCCAGCAGGTGATGGGACATATGGTTACCGGTGCTTCGTTGTCTGGACAAGCAATAGCAATAAACTCATTTTAAGAAATCTGGCATTTAACTTAGGAATTTTTAACATTCCCATCCCCTAACTTAGAAGGCCACCTGGAACAACAGATACCACAACGGACATAGTCTCCTCGTTTATAAAGTGTTGCTAATGCACAAGTGCCTTAAACCTGAATTTTTCTTAAAGCCAGCAGGGGGCGACTACTCTGGTTGCAAAAAGTAGTCAAGTCTATTAGAAAATGGCCTGACTACTTTGTACCTCAGAAAATGTCTTCCTAAAAAGTCTATGGACTCAATCACTTGTTTCAGAATTTTTTTTGAAGCAAAATCATGTTTATTTTGCAAAATATGGTTCCATATAGAAGAAAATACCACCATAAAGCAGGTGTCTTTGAGGGCCGGGCTAGTTGATGATTGACAGGCTACCTACACCTATCATCATGTGTAATGTCCTTGGGTTCTCCAATCAGATTTACCACTGGATCGTTACATTCGGTTTTAAAAGCCAACATTCTAAACTAAAGTCCCCACAATCGTAGTTCACAAACCAACAGATAACATCACAGTTGCTGTATCCATCTTATATATAGAACCACTGGAAAAACAGGTTATTTTACTGTGTAGTATTAATATAGAGACACAAACTGTTTGCACATGGCAAAACTACAATTAAATTTTCAAGAATTTCGGTTATCCAAGGGCTGTAAGTAAATAACACACTTCATGTATTTCTCAAGTGTATACTGTTTAATATGTCTAAGAAGAAGAGCTTACTTTGACTGAATAGAATGGAGCAGGTGTGTTGCTTCCACCCAGAGGTGCCAGATTTGAATCCATTTGTGCACATTAGGGGCAAATAAGTCCAGTTCTTTTTTGCTGACAAATCTTTACACATACTAGCCTGACCTTGCCTTGTATTGTAAAAATCTTCTTTAATCTTCACTTCAGCTTCATTTGTTGACTTCATTTCACTAGTTTGTTTCATGGCAGTTCAGTCCCGCCTGCAGTAAAGTTAAAACCACCCACTCCTGTGAGATTTGTGTTAGATCCTAAGGCAATGCAGTCCTTAGGTATGCTGTACAGCTGCTGGGGGCACTTGCTAAGTCAATTGTATTACATAACTATCAATGGTACTGCGGTATAAATTTTTTAATACAGACATTGCATGGTATGATACATCAATAGTATGCCAAGATAGACCCAGCACTGGACTTGCACATGCCCCACCCTGTCGATCACCCCAAACAGAATAGAACGGAACATAAATGAAAGAGCTCAACTGATGTAAAAGTCACATGCAGGAAGACAAACGGATCTCTACAGACTCAGAGCGAGTACAGAGACACGACTGCACTACTGGGGGCCGTTTGCAATCACTTCATGTAGCTCTGCAGCAGAGAAGAGTGGGACAGACAGAAAACTGTACAAATAAAAGTAGTGAATGTAGGACTACGAATGATATGAATGAGGCAAAAAATACCACTTTATTTTTATTACAATGAAATGTCACTGAGACTTACAAGACAGTGTGTGCATTGTAGAATGATGGATCACTAAAAAGCATAGGCAGCACAAATAACACTAATGCAGAATGGCAACATGTATAATCACCTCCTGTATAAAAGGGATCATTAGATGGTAAATCGTACTCCCTACAACAAAGCAAATACTTCAACCAGTTATTTCCATCACTTCACTCCCTTTTCATTTATCTCTCTTTATCTCAATTAGTAGAATGTGATGCTGTCAAATTAAATTACATCTTGTTGATGAGACATGACATGAGTATGGAGCGCTCGACAAGAGGACTGTCAAGGACTGTCTGTGTCTTTGACAGTCTCAATCCACTCTGCTCATCCAACATTTCAGAATAGCATTTTATTAAATCATTTGCAGGGACTCCTGAAATTTTGCATTAGCAAAACTTGCCTCATGTATTTCTTAAAAAGGAGTTATATTACAATCAAATGGCCTTTGTCCTGGTAAAAGTCTCTCTTTTAGGCACTGTCTCAATTTCCCTTCCTGCCTTATGGTATTTTCTTTGTCCTGTCTCCTTTTTCACCTGCCTTTTCTGGAAGCTGGGTCTGGGCAGGGCAAAGAGAGAAGAGTGGAAGAAAGAGGGAAAGGGGCGGTCAAGCACCCAACTCAATTATACATCAAAGCGCTTATGTTGGGGACGCCACAGAAGGGAGAGCCACGAAGGAGGCGGAGAGGAAGGGGTTGAGAACAAAAGAGTTTTCACTATGAAGAGGAACCTTGGTGAGGGTTGCTGGTATCACTGTTAGTGACTACACGGGGAACAAATGTTGCCTACTTGAGAAAAAAAAATGTTTCTATGTTACTGATGTCTGATAAAATAGAAAAATACAACACATCATTTTTTTAACATTAAGATTTTCAACTCATCAAACATTGTCTCAGCTGTTTTTCAGTCTATCCATCCATCCATTCTCTATACACCGCTTTATCCTCATTAGGGTCACGGGGGGTGCTGGAGCCTATCCCAGCTGACTCGGGCGAAGGCAGGGGACACCCTGGACAGGTCGCCAGTCTGTCACAGGGCTACATATACAGACAAATAATCACACTCACATTCACACCTACGGGCAATTTAGAGTTATCAATTAACCTCAGCATATTTTTGGACTGTGGGAGGAAGTCGGAGTGCCCGGAGAAAACCCACACATGCACAGGGAGAACATGCAAACTCCATGCAGAAAGAACCGGAATCTTCTTGCTGCAAGTTGAAAGTGCTAACCACTACTCCACTGTGCAGCCTTTTTTTAGTCTATGCACTTTATAATTAAACAACGTTTGAAAACAACAGAAAACCTATCAAACACCTGCAGAAATAAGACCCTTTCAGATATGGGGTCCTCTCCAGTCTGATGGCTTCTGAACATGATGGCTTCACATCTTAATGAGCACCCTGCTCACTTTTGCACTACAGTCAGAATGGCAGTCTTACTGGGTCAGCACCAGTAACCCTTTAGCATCACTTCACCATGGCACAAGTCTGAACGGCATGCCGCCACAATAATTTGTAGACATGCACAGATGATGCACTTTGAGCTATGTGAAGCGACATGGGGAAAACCCATCAAAAACATCCCAGAGAATGTCAAACACACAATCACAAATGCTTTTCTAACACACTTTGCGCCACAATTTTACATCTATTAAAAACCACTATGTCAGTAAAAATAAAACTTTACTGTACTGGAGACCATAACAGGTCGCATTAACGAGACAACAATAATAAATGTGATCTGACTTTTGACAAAAAGTTAACAGAAGTTAAAATTTATTTTCTTGCTTCCAGTTGTTTGTAGGAGTCTTTCCTCTAAGTTTATTAGATGTCTGCAGTGTTGAAGACCAGCAGGCTCCATATGAGTATAAGAGCTATTCTAAGTATATTTACACATGACACAGCAACAACTTCAATATTTACTTATAAATAGAATATTGTCCCCAACATGGAGACAGGATCGTTCAGGATCTAATGGCATGCCAAACTGTGTACTTCTCTTTACTTAAGGCATTAATATTAATTAATCATCATTAATCAGCCATTAACTTTCATGCACAAAGTCACACTTTATCAGCTACAGTTGTTACATAACAGCTGTCAAGATGTTTTTATTTAGTGTTGTGATGAAAGTTTCATGAGCTTTCTGGTAGTGTAGCTACGTATTATACATTACTACTAATATTGGCTTGTATAGTTCTCCTCATCACTTTCATCATAGTAACAAAAAAGTGACCTGTGTTTGAATGACAGAATTCCATCACTTGAAGAGACTGATTAAGCATCAACATTATCCAATGTAGTCCCATGTAATCCCAATGTCTGAAAAGGGCTTCACCAACTGTATGAGCAACTACCACTCACATTTCTGTGTGCTACATTATGTCTTATTCCCTAAATGGACTAAATAACTCTCAGTTCTGTTTGTTGGGTACTCATTTATTTATACTGTATCTGTCTGCACCATACTGTCCTCACTGGCAGACTTCAGGTGATGGAACAACTCATTTTCCATTATCTGCTTTACAGTTTAAGAAAGAAGCTGGAGTTTGCAGTGTTTTGGGGTTTTGTTGTTATTATTATTGTAAGCATTACAATGATGCTCATTATAAAACTTGCAATCATTTAAGTATCATTACTTAAGCACTGTCATGCTCAGAGTAACATGTGAATTGAGTACTCAAGGATTCAGGCAGCCCTGCTAAAACCACTGAGGCACAAAATGATTTTATGATATACTTAATGATTAATTGCTTTCTCAGCCTTACTAGCAGTGGGACGAAAATGCAAAATTTAATAGCGGTGCATCCCCTTAAGAAGCATAGGTGTGCTCTCTGTCTCTTTACAGCATGTTAAACTATGATCTACAGTACGTTTCTTGTCCAAAGTTGTGATTTATCCTCAGTAGAGCAAATCAAGTGTCTAAAATACAAAGAGCTACATATCTAGGGGGTACAAATGTGATGAAAAAACATACAGTTTAAACATTAGTTAGAAAAAACCTGTATCCTAAGTCCCCTCAGCTCCAAGGCCATGAAAGCTGGTTTGTTCTAAAAGAGGAGGCACCAAACACGATGGTGTGAAACACATGTAACTGGCTAGAGTGACAACCTGAAAATGAAGTAGATATTTGACAAACATGAGCTGCAAGTTGGAGCTTAAACATCTGTTTCTCACATTAATTAGTGTGAGAGTTGTTTGTTAAGGCTGCCATGTATGCCTGCTACAAACTAGCTGAGATTTTAGGTGTAAATTGAACAGCGGAAATAGTGACAAAACAATCCTATTTTAGCAAAAAGGACTAGATGTATCCTAGTCTTTCACAACTATGGTTAACACACTGTATATGGTTAAAGAACAATTAACCTCATTGCTGTGTTATTTCACACTGGACTGCATATGGAGAAGTAACAACAAGAACGATGGAAAAGTGCAAGTAGTAACAGTATTTCTTTTCCTCTATACCGCTCTATAGTGCATCACTTTTCTTTACAGTCTCTGTCCTTACCTTCTCAATAGTGGAAGTGACAGCCAAAGCAGATTTGAGCAAATTGGAAAGGCTATAAAGCTCCATTAAGGAAAATCTAGCCACGGTCAGAGAAACAGTGAGGAGGGGGCACAAAGCATACGAATGGGGAGGGAGGAGCGTACTGAGACACAGAAGAAGACAGAAGAAAGAATCGTTTGGGGAATTTGCATAATGCCAAATGGAGCCTTGGTGAGGTTGAAGGCACGACTTTTAGCTGAACAAATATTTTCCACACATTAATTTCTTGCCTCTTTCAGCAGCGCATTGTTCCCATAACCAAGCCATCAGACACTCCGCAAAGAGCCACGAGTGCTGGCAGTCCGTCATTCTCTCTGTCTCCCCTATATACATAAACATAAACACAAACAGCTGCAAAATATGGAGGGATTGACAAGATGCATGTCCTCCACGTTAGCAAAACCTTGTCAGAATCCACAATTCTGCCAAGAATGTTAGAGGAAAGGAGAGCGCCAAAGGCAGGGTGGGGGTGTGCATGGAGGGGTGGGAACCACACACTTGAAAGAAAGGGAGAGAGGGAACGACAGGTTGATTTATTCAAAGAGTGAGGAGTGGGTGAATCAAACTTTAATGGCTTTTGGGAGTGCAAGCCGTTCTCTCTCCCCCTTCAATCTTGCCCCTCACTCAGTCTTTCCATGTGTGCTCCCACCTTACTTCCCCTTTACTTTTCTCTCTCTGTCTCTGCCTCTCTCTCTGAAATACACTTTCTGATGGTCACTCACAAACATGAGCCCTCCCTCTTTAGACAGACAAATCTCCGCCCATCTCTGCGTAGCACGCAAATCAAGGTGCTCTTCATGCTCAGCGGGATAAAGTAAATGACAGCAAGATAAAGAGAGGAAGAGGGGGTGATTTACCTTCACGAGTGGCAGCGTACGTGACGCCCAGCCAGTATTTGTTGCATTAACCCCTGGACTGGAAAGGATGTACGGAAAAATGGTTGTGCAGGCCCAACGATCTCTCTGACAACTCACTTAAGCAGCTATTTGCCCTGAAAGGCCTCCTGAAATCTGTAAATGAATCATCACTCATAGAACAGAATGACTTCACTTACTGCTTCAAGAATATGATCTCTAAACATCAAGGCTTGTAGACGGTGAATATATGCAGATAAAAGATTACACCTCCTCTCGCACACACACTCACACAAATAAACCCCATTAGTAAAATGCAGAAACTGAATTGAAGGCACTGTTTCTGCATGAAATATGTGAACAAACAGCTGGTACACCACGCTGGGTCTGTGGATAAATTGGCCATATGTAGTGTATCAGAGTTGTTTAAAAAATGGAGGAGTTAGTGTAGGAGTTAGATTAGTTTGTAGAGAATGATCATGTTGCTATGTTCTAATCACTGCTGTCAGACGTAATCATACGACAGATGGAGAAAGATCTAAAAATTCTATTTACCAAAATTATAATTTCCTGTTTCAACACTTTCTTTTTAACTTGATTTTATTGTTCAATATTAAAAACACGAGGCAAAGGAGCAACTTTTTTTTAAGCTGTCAAAGACTGCAAGTTCTTAATTGAAGATACTTGTTTGAGAAACACCAACTTTTACTTAGAATTAGATCCCGAGCAGTAAATCTGTGTAGTAGAAATGGTGCCTGAGGTGAGCAAATTATTGACTGCTTCCCATTTAACCTTCTCACTTACCCATTTTTTTTCTCTCTTTCTCCCTAAATCCCTCCATCCCTCCCTACGGGGCTCAGGGTCTTAGTGTCAGGCAGAATTCTCTTTGAGGCCTGCGCCTGTCAACCAGCCACCACTCAGCTCAGTAACCACGAGATTCAATTACACCATAGGAGAGACCAGGAGAGATGATACTGAAATAATTATGGGCTAAATCCAACTTCTAGGTGGCAGAGTGTGTGTGTGTTTGTGTGTGTGTGCATCTTGTTGGCTTCTGTGCAATGTAAGCGCAGGGTGACCGTGTGGAAGTCACACATATTTTATGGGTGTAATTTCAAATAAGACTTTCTTTTCTAAGTTTCCACGCACCATACAACTGCAAAGACATTAGTCATCCATATCATGTAAGTGCTGCTGAAATCTTTTTTTTTGTAACCCGGTAAACAAATTACCTTTAGATGCTGTAACCTGCTAAGGTACAGGGCAGAAGGTGATAAAAGATTAGGGATTGAATTTCGGCTTTCAGAAGTGAACAAAGGCAAAGAAGAAAGGAATATAACAGATTCATCTATGTTCTACCTGACAGCGACAGAGGGCACATCAAATAGCAGGTGCCTCTGTTTTTCTGCCAGAGCCCACATCAAGCACTAAACAGCTCATTCACAGCCATAATAGGAGCTCTCAAACACCCTCTGCCAATATTATCTAAAATATGAGTGCATTTCAGTGTGTGTTCAGTGTATGAAATTCTGTCATACTATTCAACTCCAAATTGTTTGGAGGAAGTATTAGCCAAAAGCTGGAGACTGAAACGATGCTGGGTTGATTTAGTCCCTTCTACTAAACCGTTGTCTTTGTGGCTGTGAGCAGTGAACGTGCTTCTTTAACACACAATTCCATCCATCCATTCTCTATACACCGCTTTATCCTCACTAGGGTTATGGGGGGTGCTGGACCCTATCGCAGCTGACTCGGGTGAAGGCAGGGGACACCCTGGATAGGTCGCCAGTCTGTCACAGGGCTACATATACAGACAAACAGTCACACTCACATTCATACCTATGGGCAATTTAGAGTAACCAATTAACCTCAGCATATTTTTGGACAGTGGGAGGAAGTCGGAGTGCCCGGAGAAAACCCACGCATGCACAGGGAGAACATGCAAACTCTACACAGAAAGATCCCAGACCCAGGCCAGGATTTGAACTGGGGGTCTTCTTGCTGCAAGGCGAAAGTGCTAACCACTACTCCACTGAAACACACAAGTATTGAATGAATAAAAGAAAGTTGATTATTTAAAAAAAACAAACAAACAAACACAGGCTAATAGTCAGATATTTGTTTTGACCAGATCAAGTTTCTGACCAGCAGTTCCATTTTGTTTCTATTAAGCTACTGAGCTGTTGGCTATTTTCACTGTAATTTCACAGCCTTTATATAACTGTCTTTACTTAACCCTCATCTTGGTCATTATGAGGATTAGCCATACGTGTTGTTTCTTGTTTTTTTTCTTTTCTTTTTCCAGAAAAGTCTTGGCTATCTACGCTACCATTCAAAAAGTTTGGGGTCACCAAGGCAATTTCATGTTTCACATGAAAACTCACTTTTATTCAAGTGCTAACATAATTGCACAAGGGTTTTCTAATCATCAATTAGCTGTTCAACACCATTAGCTAATGTAGCATTAGAACACAGGAGTGATGGTTGCTGGAAATGTTCCTCTGTACCCCAATGTAGATATTCCATTAAAATCAGTCCTTTCCAGCTAGAACAGTCATTTACCACATTAACAATGTCTAGACTGTATTTCTGATTAATTTAATGCTGTCTTCAATGAAAAAAATGGTCTTCTTTTAAAAATAAGACATTTATAAGTAACCCCAAACTTTTTAACGGTAGTGTAAATCTCCTGACATTTCATATGCTGTTACTTTTTTTTTTTTTTAAATGAGTCTTTAGATAAATGAAAATACAATGTGTCATGATTAGTCTTTGGTGCACAAAGAAAAAAGTGGCATCACTGGAATGTTTTGCTGTATGCAGGTTGCAACGACTATTTAACCTCTCTGACACGCATTACAGACATGTACTTTTATCTGATTTGCTGCAATAGATACTTTGAGATCAATTCAACCTAGAAGAAAAGATGTGAAATTGGACACAAAGTGCCTCCATCGGGCTCTACACCATCTGTTTGAAACAAACCAAGTACAAAAACTTTTTTTTGGATCCGACCAGAATGGAGGGATTTTCTTTCTTTAGATGTCTGACTTTCACCCAAGGGGTTTCCACCTTGGCCAGCGCTGTTCTATAACATCAGCCGTAGTTCATCAGAGCTTACTGTAGGTTAGAGAGGGACATTGAGATATGGCTGATAGAAAATAGAGGCTGAGGAAGGATTTGCTCACCTGTCTGACATACCTGAGAGACAGTAAACAGATAAAGTTTGGGTATCTATCACTCGGAGGCTCTTGCCTGTCTGCCTGTTTGCCAATACGTTTAATCCATCTATGTGCTGCAATATAGCGCTGGTCTGAAGTCAGCTATACAATCTTGTGTGCATCATTACTGTGTTATCTAAGGCAGGATTCCACTGCACTGCGTATCTACTGTAGGGAGGGATGAATGAGAGTATTGGCAAGAGGATGAAAAAGAGATGGAATTTGAATTCTACAACTCTACAAGTGGATGGGCTTAGCAAATATATATATATATATTAAGAAAACTAACAAAGTTACACTGTGCTAAGGTCACTAAACTAAGTATATATAATGTCTTTAAACTTTGACTAAATACATTTGTTTGAGGTGAATGCCATAGAGAAAGCTAGCTGTGAAGGAAAGAAGAGCCTCAGAAACAGGTATCTGAGATAGAAAAGACTGCAGAGAAAGAGAGGCTGAGGAATACAAGTGAGTTCAAAAACAGAAACTGAGGTGGTGGTCAGGGGAGTTTATGGAACTGCAGGAGATGGCACGCACTGGGCATAGTTAGAGAAGTTGTTAGCGCTGGTGTCTGATATTATCACAGTGGCACTGACAGAGAGACCAACTCCCAGTGGGGAGTGTGAGGGTCGGGCAGCTGGGGGGAGCAAAGCCAGGGTTGTTCTTTAAGTCATGGCCGGTCTCACAGCTGCTCAGACAGCAGCTCTGTATGCCACAGATGCACACTTGGCAAAACATTGTGAACGAGGGCTTTCTTTATGGAGGACTACCTGTCGCGTTTAGGGAATGTGAAGAACACTTCTCAGTATGTTGCAGCTTCACTATCATCTCATCCAATAATGGATTTGGGTTGTGGCCCATCTGCTGTTCTATCAAAACATTATTTCTGCTGATAGTCGTCGCTCTTTTGTATCCAGTCTTTGCTGCTGGCTGGCTGAGTGTGTGGATGCTGTAAATCTGGCCAGCTCATTAGTGCTGACAGAGGGAATGCTAGCCGCCCACCTGCTCCCCTTCACCCTCTTTATAGCTCTACAAATTAAAACGACATTTACACACACTCTTCCCCCACTCCCCCTCACCTTGCCACTCACATTGCTTTGTCTGTTCCACGCTGCTAAGGCTCACTTCAGAACACCTCCTACTCTAACGATACGTCTGTTTCAGCAACACTTAAGCACCTCGTGTCATTCTGTTTATTAATTCGCCAAGAAAGACGGCAAAGTTATGTGACGATTGGCATTGGTCTGGATTAGATTTACGTGAAATTTTCAGGGAAGGTCAAAAATGACATAAGGACCAATCAATTAGATTTTGATGCGGCTAATTGTCTGGATCCACGATTTCTGTATCACTGATAACGGCACAAAGTCATTGTACCTATGACAACAAGTGAACACTACGTCAACTGCCTGCTGACGATCACATGATTGCGATCCTACTACAAATCCACCACTGCGGACTTATCCGTCAGAAATGATACAAAGACTACAGTCCTTCTGTCAATACTGACCCTTTTACTGTAGTTTCACCACTCCATCAATCTTCACATCCATCACTGTTTCTCACCTTTTTCTTTGTGCGCTAAAGTTCAGCAGCACTGTCTAGTAGTGGTGATGGAGCTCGAACCCCCAGTTACTGAGGCACGTCCAGTGAGTGACAGCATGATGAAGTGATGTCGCAGCGTGTTTGCTTTGCCCGGTAGAGGTCGGTTAGGGTCACAGAAGTAATGAGGCCATAAAAATGCACGTAATGAAAGTTGTGGGGAAATAAGATAAGATGGAGAAAAGGGTACAAGAAGGGAAGACATGCCACAGTGAAGAAGAAACTGACTGCTGCATGAACACAATTTCCAAAACCGGAAAAGGCCTAAAATGGAAGAGGCACAAGGCTTAATAAAGAGCTCTCTGTGTACGAATTGGACTGTGTGCTGAATTGTTATCCCAACACACAGTCTAATACATATGAATGTATTTGCTGTGTCTCATTTATCAAGCAGAGCACACAAGCCAGTTCAATGAGATTTGTGATAAAACATATTCCATCTGAATCATACTGTGCTCACATACACAAGGTTTGCATGTCTTAGTTTGACTAAGTTGTGACTCAATGTTACAGGCTTTGGCTATTTCCAGTGTAAAGTAATGTTGAGGAAGAAAGACTCATGGAAGAAAAACATAACACATGAAACACAGAGAGTGCTTGGGAATATCTTTTTGAAAGGAAGAATTTGTCCAGCATATTTCTCAAAGTCAAATACAAAAGTGAGAAGTTTACTTATGGTAGTCACTTCAAAACTCTTAACCCCCTTTCACCTACCTGGTTTAATTTATGGAACTTTTCTGACAACCTCAGAAACTCTAAGTATTAATGCCAAACATTAAAAAGGAGCTTCTTCAGACTATGATCCCCATTAAACCAACAACCTGTCAATAAACAATGCCAACGACTGCAGCAACCAAAAACCAGCAATTAAAATTGAGAAATCAAAAGATAAAATGCAGTTTTCCCAGAAAAAAACGACCTCAGGCTTCCAAAGGAACACAGGCTCGAGAAGTCCTCCAATAAACTGGCCTGTCCAAGGTCAGTTTGTGTGCTTCTGATGAAGTACGAGTAGCCAGTTTATAATTCTGGACAGGATGCCAGATATGTCGCAGAAAAACTGCTATAACTCTTATGACCTCAAAAACTAAAGCACTAAACACTGACAGGTTGCTTGGTAATTTTATCTATTGCAGTGGGGAGAAAAGAAAAAAATGTCCAGTACATTTCTCAAATATAAATACAGGAGTGACAGCATTCTTCCACTGTCTAATTACAAATGGTTTAAAGTGTTTAATTCCTCTTGACTGTATTAGAGACATGTGTACTAAGCTGGAGGCAATGGTTAGCGTTAATCAGCAAATATTTAGGCACTTTGTTTCTCTGAAAATGAGTTAACATATAAGTAACTGATGAGGAAACAAACACTAGCATATAAATAAATAACTTATGAGATTACACCTAAGTTTGTTTTTACATTCCTTTCTCTTATGATTTAAACCAACAACCTGTCAGTAATCAACTATACCAAAAGCAACCTAAATCCAGCAGTACTACCCTGAACTAAAACTGAGAATCGAAAAAGATAAAAAGTCAGTTTCCCAGAACAGAACAACCAAATGTTCCTCATGAAACATTTCTCTGACCAGGCTCTGGAGGTCCGCCAAAAAACCGACTTGCCCAAGTTCAGTTTTTGCACTTCTGATGAAGTAGAAATAGCAAGTTTGTGATCCTGGACAAGACCCCAAATACCTTGTGGAAAAGCAGCTATAATTCATGACCTCAAAAAATAAAACATTGACAGGCTGTTTGGTTATTTTATCTGTTATAATAGAGAGAAAGACACAGTTTGTCCACCATCTGTGTCAAATAGATCAGTGAGAGGAACACTAGCAGCTCATTATTAGGTATGAAAATGAGGATAAAACTCCTAAAATCCATAGTACGAATGGTTCAACAAGTTTAACTAGTGGCATTCCTCTTGACCACATCAGAAACTGTAAGTCTGCATCCCACATATTGACAAAAAAGCTTCTTCAGACTGCATTTTCATTACTCAAAAGAGCCAAATATCGCTACTTTTGACCCTACTTTTGAAACCCACACACGTGCACTAAGGTAGATTCAGTTTTAATCAGCAAGTTTTCAGACATTTGTTTCTCTGAAAATGCTATAAGCAATTGATTAGGAGTAGATTAATAACATAGAACTAAGTGATCCACTTATGAGCAACATCTGAGTTTGTTTTCACACATCTAACAGCTTCACATAAAAAAAAGCTGAAATTTTATAATCACTAGGAAGGTAGGATTGACACAAGCAGTAATTCAGTGATGCAAGGGAACTAACAGTATGTGAGCGACGAGGGTCAAACACAGCCCTGTATAATGGCTTTCTCCAGGCTAAACCGAAGCCTATTGTTTGCAAAGCTTGGAAAGTCTGCATGTGGACTCTCAGTGAGTCCCACACAAGTGATTGTTGCAATGGCCTGAGAGAATCTTCCCTGGTGGGTGATCTAAACAGCCTCTTCTAAACAGGCCTTATTTCTCCCATTTATTTGCTTGACTTTATGGATTGGAGAGAGAAAAAGCCAGTGGCTTTGAAGATTTGGTGAAGACTCAGAAAGGAGTATGTGCTCAATATAAACACAACAAGACATGTGGATGCGTGTGTTTGTGTGTGTGTGTGTGTGTGTGTGAGAGAGAGAGTGTGTGTGCTTGCGTGTGTGGATTTCATCCCCTGTTTGAAGTCCTCCACTCCACTCTAGCAATTACTTCATATCAAGGATTAGAAGAGGGAGAGGGCATGGAGGAGACACATAGATGGAAAGAAGCGAGAGCTGAGAAGGGAGGTAGCAGATTCAGAGAGAGGACAGAGAAGCGAGAGAACCTGAGAGGAGAATAGAGATTGACGTCCTTGCTGGAGAGAGTGTTTATCTTCCCTATAAAAGAGGCTATATGCACACTCACTAAACATGAGCTACAAGACAACATCTCAAATCTTGGGAAGATCACGGGTGCGGCAAAGAAAGATATTTTCAGCATAGCAGTGATCAAACTGCCCTATGAATAGTTGATGATCACCATAAGTTTGATGGCACCGACATCCAGTTACAACTGTTACAACAGTCCTGAGGTGAATTTCATACATGTTTTCTTACCATTTCGTAAAATTCTAAAACAAAAACGGTTTCCAGGAGCTATTTGTCAGGAAAATGTTCACAAGTCTTTCTGCTGGCATCAATGTACTGATGTCTACAAAACAACAAATTGAACAGCAACTGTCCTACATATGATGGATTTTCTTTTTACTTCAGTCTTCTTCAGGTCTATTTGTTGTTTTTCCATTTAATAAAAGTGAATGAAAAACATCCTTACCTCTGGAATGTTGACTGTGTAGGGCTGCCCATGGAAGTTTGGTGCATTATCGTTAACGTCTCCAATTTGGACGTTTACCGTGTCTTTGACCACCTGAGGGAGGAAACACCTTGGTAAAACAGTACCAAAGCCACCTCCACACATTTCTTGACAGAGAACTATAGTCACTGAAAGTATGCATTAGGCACACTAAGTTGAGATTCAGAGTAAAAGGAAACAGGATGAGTGTGTGATAGATTACCCGCGGGGGAGAGTAGGTTGGACGTCAGTATGTTTCAGCAACTAATTGCGTTGACTAAGACAGGTGTCATGTGAGAAGGAGAGAAATAAGGCTGAGAATGAAAGTGAGTGACTGAAAAAGAGACGGATTGCGAGGCCTGTACTGTATATGACATGTGGTCAGGCTACATGCAGGATGTCAGCATGTAAGGCGATGTGTCACAATGGCGATCACAGCGCAAATCTGTCTCTTACCTCTTGGATGTCACTCACGAAGAATTCGACCTGCATCTCTGACTTGGTCTGGTGGAGACAGAGACACACATCAGCTCAAATTTTGCATGGACATGCAATGCAAAGAAGCAGTGCAAAAAAAATCCAGACAGAAGAGGGAAGGAGAATAGAGACAGGCCACTCGGACCTCTCAGTCTTTCGTGCTGCATCCATCCTCGCATAGTGTTGCACTTTTCACTGCTCTTTCATCATTTGATAATTTACGCTCCATCTCCTATTTTTAAAATTGTCCTGAGTGTCTTTTCTTGTATCTAGTGCATTTGCTTTGGTAATGTGTGAGCGTGTGGGCAGCAGTTAAGGCAGGATGTGTGTTTGTTTGGTGTTCCTACCTCACGGTCGAGCTGCTGTCGAAGCCACACCACACCGGTGTCTTTGTTCACAGAAAAATACCTCATGGCCTCTTCTCCTGAAACTCCATACATGAGAGGCTCACCCTCAGGATCTGCCGCCTTCAGCTGGGCCACAGATGACCCTGCCAGTGAGAGGGTCAAAGGTCAGAGGTCTCACAGAGTCCAAGGCCACGATTCAAAACAAGAGTTTTGATTGATATGTGACCAATTTAGAGGAATTGATTGTGAAAGCGAACACAGTTACAGCATATTCATTCAAATGCAATATTTTCATTGCCATTATTGTTATTCAGCCAAAAAAAATGTATTGGATTAAACATGATTTTTTACATTATTAGTTAGATGACATGTATTTAGCATCCATTATATACACACATATATGAAAGTGTCAACAAAGCATGAGGATTTTGTCTTTTTTTTTCTCATTGATTTGCTTTTTCATGAACATAATGAGAGGAGGGAAAAAAAGAAAAAAAGAGAGCAAATCATAGCCATAACCAATAGGGTTAAAGGAAGAAATTATAACACTGCCAGGGTCTTTTTAATGCAAAGAATAAAGGTGGCATGAAAACACACCTACACACAGCACACATAAATGCAGTAACATGAGCAAGGCTTGGAGCAAATGGTTTTTAATTGGAGCTACAGAGGTCCACAGGCTCCATTCATCACAGACTGCAGAGCTCGGACAAGCTGGCTAATCAAAGCCAGAGGTGGCGGGCCATCAGACTGGCTAATTCACCGTGTGGAACGATGAGTTGAGAAAGGGAAGACTGTGGTTGGAAATACAGAGCACAGTATGAAGGCCTGTAACCCAGTGCGGCAAAGCTCATTACTGGCCATGGTAAAAGTGCTTGAGCAGGGCACAGGAGAGTAAACTGTTATCAGAGACACACAATGGACAAAACAGTCATGAATATGACTCAAAATCAGAAATCATATTGGTCAGTCCCCCAAACCGTAACAGTCTCATTGAGAGCAGCCTTAGTCCCTTGTCTGTTAATGTGAAGGCTGTTGGCAGAGATTTGGCAGCACTGTTTCATTCAGGGTGAACCTTCAAACTGCAGATCAAAAGTTCTCAACAATCCGATCTGGAAATAGTCATTCACTTATTTTCTCTGGGTTTGACAGCTATAATAAACCAAAAGTCACTCTATCACCTCCAACTGGTTCAGAATGCAGCAGCTTGGCTTCTCACTGCTTTTAGCAGATGAAATCACATCACCTCCTTGGTTGTCTCCAGTGGATTCCTGGTTAATTTAGAATTATCTTTACAGTGTTAATCTCACATCAAAAGATGGCTGAGCTTTTGCCATCAGGCCCCTCAGCTTTTGATCAACCTGATGTACACAATCACTGACTTCTTTTCACATTTTGCAATTTGCATTTTTGTCTTTTTCATTTTATCTTAATTCTTGTGATTTTTGTCTTAAGAGTATCCTGTTTTTGCATCGTCTGTCAAAGCACTTTGTAAATTATATATTGTTATTATTTATATTAATACATACATCCGAGTCTAGATAAACTAAACAGAGGACTTTCCAGATCAGGAGGATTCTCCAGGAGTCAGAACTACACTACCAGTCTAAAGTTTGGACGCACCTTCTCGTTCAATGATTTTTATTGTATTATTTTGTACATTGTAGATTAATACTGAAGACATCAAAACTATAAAATAATACAGATGAAAATTGGCAAAAAGAAAAAGTGTTTATCTTCAGTATTAATCTAAAATGTAGAAAATAATATAAGTAAATAAAAAGCATTGGATGAGACGGTGTGTCCAAACTTCAAACTGGTAGTGTATACATGATTTCAGTCAGCTTTGCAGTACAGGCAACATGAGCCAGGAGTAGGCTTTAAACGCTGTCCATGGTGCTGAGCTGTAGTGCTGAAGAGGTGAGCTCAAAACACTGTGGCAGCCAAAGAACCACTGCCACAGCGTCAACTTAGTCATACTTTTATTCTCATTTGTTCTACTGATTCTCACCATAAACCAAAACCTCTGTAGCACACTAAAGTCCAAAAATGGATTTTTACAAAACCACTACAAGATGTCTCACACCAAGAAGGGTTTCAGTTCTGGCACTTTTATTGTGTAACTTTGAAGGTCTCGATTGTCAAAGTCTTGATTGTCAAGATAAAAATGACTCACATAAACACTTTGAAAGCCACAGCAACCAACCCGTGTTAAGACAGATGTAAGCATAAGTTTACATAGAGTTGTCTTCCCAGCAATGCTGACTTCAAGCAATGCATGCTGGGATAGGCAATTGGCAAACTTTTAGTAACAACAGGTTACTGAAGTTGAGTGCATGGGTGGAAGAGTGAATAAACTGATCGTACACACATGCAGTGATCGCATGTACAGCCACTTATACACTCACGCCGCCTCCCCTCTGTCCCTGCAGGTACTTGGTAAGACAAAAGAAGAAGTGAAGCCAAACTAAATCAAGCCTGACACTTGTGCACCAAACTGCTTAACACAGCGACCAATTAGGCTTCACAATCACACACCCCTCTCGTTTTATTAATACACCCCATTTTCCGATGAAAGGGTGGCAAAAATGACTAATTAATATAACGATTTATGAACCCCTCTCATTGCAGTCTAATGAGATTTATGCAAATTCAGCTGCTTTCAATATGAGTTATAATTTGGTTGAAGACGGTGCAAATTAAGCATTTTACCTCATAGTCATCAATAATAACAGTTTTTTTTCTCCTCCTTTCGGCCCACTCGACTGTGAAGGAATTGTCTGCTCCATGTGGGTAGACATGCACTTGAGTGAATTATAACAAATGGTCATTTGAGACTACGACTATGTATGAGAGCCACAGTCGTGTGGAAGATTAACTCCTGCTCTGGAAAAGAGAGGCACACTAACACCAACCTATTAGGCATATGGGTTGGATTCTTTGCGCCGATGAAGAGCAAGATTTAGCACAGGATTATATAGATCAATTTTCCTCAGTTTCTTTACGTTTTCTCAGGCTTGTTTGAATCCGTTGTATTTTTCTCATTGGTTTTTATTCTGCATATATACACAGATCAGGCATAGCATTATGACCACCTGTCTAATATTGTGTCAGTCTTACCCAGTGGGGCATGGACACAGGACCTCTGGGGATGTCCTGTGGCGCCGAGATGGTGGCAGTGAATTCTGTGGGTCCTGTGGGTTGCAGGGTGGGACCTACCTAGACCAGGCTTATCCTGGCACATCTCACGGATGCTCAATAAGATTTGGATCTGGGGAGTGTGGAACCTGGGTGAACACCTTAGCTCTGTTGTGTTCCCCGGGTTCTCCTGAGCAGTTTTTGCAGTGTGTCGGGGTGAAATGCTGAGGGTGGCAACTGGTATCAAGGACTGCTGTTGCCATGTGGGGTGGGGGTTGCTTGACCTGCAATGTTTAGGTGGCTGGTACATGCCAAACATCCACATGAATGTCGAGACTTTAGGTTTCCCAGCAGAGCATTGCATTATAACAAGATGATCGATGTCATTCACTTCACCTGTCAGTAGTTATAATGCTGTGGCTGATCGGTGTATATATATATAATACAGTAAAACTAATGTGTCATGATCAGAACAGTTTATTTTGCTCCTACAGCTGGAAATGTTTCTGCTATGGAACATCCATCCATTATCGCCACACACTGCTTAATCCTAATTATGGTTGCAGGTGGGCTTGAGCCTATCTCAGCTGACTTAAGGTGAAGGTAGGAGACACCCTGGACACGTTACCAGTCCATCGCAGAGCTACACATAGGGATAAACAATCACACTCACTCTCACACCTACGGACAATGTAGAATCACCAATTAGCCTGAGCATGTTTTTAGACTGTGGGAGGAAGCTGGATTATCTGGAGAAAACCCATGCATGTACAGGGAGAAGAAGGATCCCAGGCCCAGGGTGGGAAGTGAACCGGGGATCTTCTGGCTGCATTGCGACAGTGTTAGCCACCGAGCTACTATACAGGCCCTGGTATGGAACAGATCAGTCATTATAGTTATTATTAGAATTATTATTGTTGTTATAATTAAGAAAGATAATATTGTTGTATGTTGTGGTAAATGCCAGTGTTAATATGAGCTAAGGTAGAAACCATATAGTTAGACTTTTCAATAACTTGTGATGTTTGAATGCAATTGTGAAATTCTGGGATTAAGTCTGGTTTAGACTAGCCTAGCCTTTGATCCAGTTTAGATATCATTTCAAACCTGTTTTTCTGCGCCTCAGCTATGTTTCCTTTCGCATCTGCACCTGTGTGTGTGTGTTCTTGTCGACTTTGCATTTGCATAAAACACAAGGATTATCCGTCGAATAGCTAAAACCACTTTATCCTGTAGAGGGTTGCAGGGAATGGCCCAAATGTCCTCAAATTATTCATAGAAAGATGGGGAAACATGCTTCTTGTAAGGACATTTTGAGGTCCTTTTGGTTTAAAGTAAATTAAAATCTAGGATTAAGTTTTGTTGAAGCGAAATTAAGATTTATTTTCAGGACTATAATTAGGGCTCTGACTTCATGGGTAAAGAAAAGAGCAAAAAGCGCTGAGGGTCAGAGTATTGGTTGGAGCACTGCTGTAATCACAAACATTCATAAGTATTGTAATACATATATTGCGTGTGTGTGTGTGTGTGTGTGTTGTAGGTATCCTTCTAATGCTTATCTGTAACACTGTGGCACCAAGCCCTTTCCCCTGACAAATGATGCTATTTAGCAGCAAGTGATGCCAGTATTACTGTTATGAATGATACAGTGCACATTAACACTGCCCCTCCCCTTCCCCTCTACTCTGCAACACTGCACTCATGACAAGAGCGATGGGCTCGAGGAATCATCTCTCTGCTTCACCTTTCTCTCTCTTATTGTCCTCTGAACCTCGCACTTTCTCAGCAAATCTCCACTTTTGCTTCTGTTTTAAAGTAAAGTGAAACCAGAACAATCAAATCAAAGCCACTATAAAGCAAGGTAAGCAAACAAAGAGGCCCCGGGGACTGAACCAAAGCACTTTCTTACCATACTGTGTGGCTACATCTGGATAAACAGTTTGTTTTCCTCTTGGTCTATTTAGCTCCTTCATATCCAAAACCACCTCAGACTACGAACAGAAGCAGGAGAGGTTCCAAAAAAAAGAAAAAGAATGAAAGAATGCGTGAGTAGATTTCCCAACTGATCTACTTAAGCAGCTCGAATAAATTTCACAGAATGACACAAGTACAGAACACATATGTGGGTTTGTCAACATGGTTTAACTCTGGAGGTACCTCAGGGAAAAATATACTGAAAGCATTCAGGTTTTAATAGTTGGAGGAGGAGGAGGCCAGAGAATGGATGAAGCAGCAGCAAATATTAAAAGCTGGAAAACAGCGAAGTGAAGAGGAGATGATATTATAGTTATATTAGTATTATTGTAGTAGTAACAAATGGTCTCCATTACTATAACCACGACTCATAAAATAAAACTTTTGTAGACAGACAAAGCATTGTTGCTTCACTGAGTCACAAAAACACAAAATGGCAAAGCCTGGAAAAGACTAAAAGAGAGGAGGAAGAGGAGAAGGAAAGGAGGAAGCCCTACACGCAGCAACACCTGCATGTTTTACTCAGCCAAAGCTTTTAGGGAAGGCGACGGGGCCAGCTGGGGGAGCTAAATCAGCCGCTGGAGAACATCAATCCCTGCTGGATCAATAGGAGTCGCGCGTGTTAGACGGGGACTAGCCTCGGCCCTGCCCTGGGGCATCAGGCTTCAAAAAGAAAAGGGGTTGTAGGCCAAAGCCCTGTTTATTATGTTGGTGACATCTCCAGACCTCTCGTTCATCTGAGTTCTGATTCACTGGGACAGGCACTGTCAGCACTGCAATTTCAGGCATGCTGTGAATTATAGCGCTGAATTTTATGGAGCACAGAGGCTTAATGGGTATATGGGCAATGTTCAGCTGTCCACCACAGCAGGGGCAAACAAGAGAAAAGATGAAGCCACCTCAGAACAATGTCGAGAGTGAGTGACTGTGGAAGACAGCGTGGAGAGAATCTTGATCTTTACCTGCTGTGTATAAATACTTGATGGATTGTCTTGAGGCAGGGCCAGTGAGACTCAGGGCTGAAGTCATGTAATCAGCAGGCTGATGAGTCAGTGCCATGCCACTCATATTACTGCACTGTCTATCCGCTGACAAAGAGAGCCTTCAAACACATCAGCAAAGCCAAGCTGAAGCCACGCTGCCTCACATCAATCATCCCCATCAAAAATTCACACAGGCAAACACTGTCTTCAGCGAACTGGCAGCGTGAGCTCATTTGGTACAGAGTATATTTTACTTTAAAGTGGAGCATTTGTCACTTTATGGATTACCATGTGAAGAAAAATTGAACATTGTACTCTGAGGAGAGAAGCACTAATGGAAAAGCTTCACATCTGTCACGTAGATGAGTTGTGATTATGAGAGTGTGACTCTAAGCTACAACGCTGTGTACTTTTCGGCATCAGATCAATCAGGTCTGGGATAACAGGCGCAGTGCTAAAGAGAGATCATACAAAACCAGGTCCTGCTAATTGACTGTATGCCATTATAACAAAAACGGGTCGGCTTCTTCCACATCAGTAGCAGAGAAGGGCTGTGTGTGTTGGCATCTGGTTGAATCATTGCACTGAAAGATCCATACAGCCATAAACTGGGGATTGAGGCACACTTATGCTTTACCGTTGTTAAAATGAGAAACAGGAATGTAGCTTTTCTGGTACATGTAGACATTCAAAGATAGAAAAACCGCCTTTAACTTAAACACCCAAGGTCAGAGTGAACTTTACTTGTCCGTTCATGACTGAAAAGAGAAAATATATGCTGCATTTTAGTATCGATCAAGCAGAGTGCGCTTCTGAGCCAAAATCCTCTGCAGTCCTACCAGAGTATGACCCTTACTCTTTCAGTCAATCTGGCTCACATGAAGCACTTTGAGAGTAATTTACGAGTCAGATTCCATCAGGGGATTTAAGTCATTGTTTCAGGCTCATCCTTTTAAGAGACCTCTCGGGGGCACACGCATTAACGAACACCTTCGCCTGCAGTCAAACACAGTAAATTAATCTTTCTTCTCTTCCTTCAGAAATAGGATGGAAATGAGTTGAAATCAACTCATCACCACTTTCTCTGCCCACGGTGCTGTGTTAATGTCAGCAGATTCAGGTGGCTTCTGGGAAGCCAGTTGGACGTGGAAATAAACTAAGTACATCTAGCCGGAATGACAATATTGTAGTGGCCACAAACAGAGCGCTTGGACCTCCATTTCCATACAAAGAGGGGTGTACGTGTTCAGGGGGCATCTTTAATACCTGAAGAGAGGATGCATGCAGGTAGTTTATATTCCTGTGGGAAGAAGACAGCCATGGCGACTGACAGTAAAGCCTTTTCCCCGGGGTGGTCAATTAGACAGTAAACAATAAAAAGAAAGGGGGGAAAAAAGAAACAGCTCACTGATTAAGTTTGCAAGCCTTTATGTCCTAAGTAAACAAATGCAACATGTTTGGAAATCTGTACAACTTCTGTAGATGAGTAACTTTCCTTATTAAATACTGGGCACGAATTACAACTGAAGTTTTCCAAAGGAGTTTATATTTGTTGGAAAAAGATATTTTATCACACAGATATCCTCACAGTTTAAGAGCTCCTCTGAAACAAGACATTTACCACATTCTATCCCATTTTCCTCTCATTTATCCTTTCTCTATTTTTCACTGGCCTTCTCTGCTTTTTGTTTGTGAATTTATGTGCGCGCGAGTGTATGTGTGAGCGCACACATGTGTTTGCGACATCAATAACCGTGATGGAGAAGAGAGCCGAAGACAAATAGTGCCTGGGGTCTGGCTTTAAGTGACTCCTGTGTTTCAACAACACACACCAAGAGAGTCCTTGGGAGGCTGTGTATTAATCCAACAGATTTATGACTAAATCTGTCACGGATGGTAGGAGAACACCCTCTGCCTTTCCTTTAGCCATTCCTGAGAGAAATACACGCCTCCCAAACCACACGCTTAAAAATTTATGTATACGCAGCTTTTAAGTTAACAGACTGCACATACTGAGAAACACAACGTACACATGTTTATAAGGTATGAAAGGCGCTGACACATTTAGATTAGACACAGACACTTAGAAATAATAATCACATGAGCTTTTCATTTCCTGAAGGTCATCTAGTATGAATAATAAGTTAAATGTGTTGTAAAAGGCAAAGAAAAGGACGAGGAGGATTTTTTTTTGTAAGTGTGAGCGACAGTGTGAGTTTGGAATAGTAAATGTGTGCATTGGTGTCTTCAGTTGAAAGTTATGACTTTTAGATTGGGTTGAAAACAACTAGTTTAGTACTCTCTGAATCCCAAAACCTGCCAGTGGGTTTGCAAATCATTTTTGTTTTTAAAAGTCTCCAAATAATGCCATTTTTTTCACAGCTATGAAAAAGAAAAACAGGACCAAAAATAAATTTAAATTGTGCCGAAAACATTTTGCAAAAAGAAAAAAAAAGAAAAAAAAGAGTTTTAAAAAGTACAAATTCTGAGCTCTGCAGTAAAACTGAAAAGCCATTTGTAACTCTGCTGCAACCAACTGTGACATGACAAAAAATTTAATGATTTTTCAGGTGAACTGCAGGCTGTGTTTATTCAGAGCAGAGAGGAGACCAAACAGAGACCGAGTAACATAAAACACAGATAATGAAATAAATACAACACAATTAAAAAATGTTGGACAGACGAGCGGGTTCTTGGAAGATACATTCTGCATGGTGAAATGTCTTTGTGAAGTTGATATGCATAGTGCAGTACTGACAACTGCCCAGTTTGTAGAGGTTGTGAAAATGTAATTAGTTAATTATCTGAAGCATGTGGAACCACCATTAAGTCATACCAATATGGGAAATACGTGGCCATTTAGAAAAATGTTGCACATATAGATTTTTTATTTAAGTTTCTGTAAAATAAATAATGAAAGAAGTTAAAGTTGCACTGCTATTTTTTTCAATTATTTATGGCATTGTAAGTGCCATGCTGCACACAAGACATTTTTAAGTTTTCTCTTCTTCTAGCCATGGTCGTGCTGTTTCTATAGAGGTGCGGGATTTTACACTGCAGTGAAAAATGAGCCCACAGTGAGCAAAAATGGTTGATTAACAAAAAATATCTAGATAATAGTTTGGGCTCAGAGAGTGAAAATCAAAAACCTCCCTGTGATTTAACTTTGTGGATAAAAGAACAAAACAAAGACTGCAGTCCATTTTTACTTTGGCCTTGTAAGTTTGCAGAAAGGAGGCCTGAAGGATTATCTAAGAAGCTGTACAACGACGTACGTCACTGAGAACTATAGCATTAATACCTTTGGTTTAAGTGTACTTGAAATGCAAAGAAAACAATTCACATAAAGTAGGACAATTATTAAATTTTGCAAATATTACTTGAAGCTGACTTTGCTCTAGATCTGAATCACTCAATGCCTCATATATGATGAGAGCGATTCAACTCAACTGCGGAGGACGAGGTGTACGATTGGACGTCCAGCCCAGGATTGGCTTTCTAATGCACCCAAATGGTGAAATGATGAAAACAGTGAGTGACAAGGCTGTGACTAACCGATCACACCGCAAAAGTCCGAGGACAGTGAAGGACATTAGTGGACAGTCATCCCACGCCTTGGTGAGGAGAGGCAGACCTGTCACAGCAAATTCACACGCAGCTCCGTTCGCCCCGCGATGGCGGAGGAAAGCTCTTTGCTCTTGCCGTTTTCTATTCCATCCCATCACAGTCTTGCTGTTCCCCCACTCCCTCTCTTTCTTTTTTGTCATCCACTCGTCACGCTTCGTCCTGCTTGCGGAGGCCAGACAGAGGGACACAGGCAGCGCTGATAGGAGTGGACAGGTGGCTGTGTGCTGCTGAGGCTTCTGTAGTGACGGCTGAGCCAGTCTGGCCTGTCGTTGTCACAAAAGCAAACGGCCGCCCCAAACACACACACATCCAGCCCAAACCGCACCACTCCTGCCAACATGCCAAAATGTCCATCAGCCGTGGCACTTCTTGACGTCTGCCCAATTCTTTCCTTTTCTTTCTGTCTTCACGCCTTGCTCTTTTCATCCAGTCCTGCTGCTCACCTCAGTTTTTAATCCCATTCCTATTCTGTTATTTGCCTCTCTTTTCTCTCCCCGACACCTCCCTCTCTCTCCCACGCTGGCCCTCTGCTGACCTCACCAGGGCTGACTATTACCTGAGAGTGAGCTAAATCATGGTCGGGTAATGGAACATGCCACCTTCATTGTGCAGCCACACACACATAAACGCATTCAGACTAAAACAAAAACGTCTCCCTTTTGACCTTTTCCCTTTTCTCGTCCGTTTACATGTTTATCATTTGGCCCTTGTGTTACTGAAATACAGGGTTGATGTTGTTTCTGTCAGCCCTGCAAATGTGGATGTGGATGTTGGGGAATGGCAGAAACCAGGGTCAAGAATGAGGCTATGGCAACTCAGAGCTGACCTACAGCTCTCTCTGTCACTGGCATGGACAGTGTTGAGTGTTGCCTCAGAAAAAAGATCTTTTTTTTTTAAACAAATATAGCTAAAATAAATACCTGAAATATCACAGAATCAGCAGTGGTTTCTCTGTTTTTGATGAGGGACTCATATAGAAGAAAAGGGCAGGGATGTAGCTGAAAGACCCAGGGGCAATTTAATGGTGGCTGCCTTACTGGCTAGCATTCATTTACTTTTTCCTCTGAGAAAGAAACTATATCAACTTTTAATGGCACTTCAGTGGTTTCAGACTCTCTTGCAGGATGCCATGGATTACCTCGGAACAGATCCAGCTGCCTGCAAAGCTCTCCAAATACCTATGATTTGAAAATGTACAAAATGTTTTCTATGCTACTTGAACACCTTGAGCAGGATGTAAGTGAAGTACGCTTTAATTTCGGTAATAACAGGGTGCAGCTGTCAATCAGATATTATTTGTCACCCTTGCTGAATACTGAAGAGATGAGGTTTTAAGTCACAACACACTGAGGTTTGGGGGCATGATTTAAAACATAAACTACTAAGAAAATATATAAAGATGAAACTTAGACAAGAATGACAAAAAAATGTAAAAGTCAAAATTAGCAAAAAAGTTAAAAAATGATGGATTCTATCTGTGTTAAATGGAGTCTTAGAATCTACTAATAGTAAAGCCTTGACCATCACCAGCAGAGAACACAGCTGTGCTTCTCTTAAAGTTTTATCAAACAGGTTACAAACAGCTGCAAAATGACTATTGAACACTGTAAAGCTCTTTTTAATGGTCCAATATTAAACACAGATCAGCTGTTGCCAGAACAGAGAGGAAGAAAGCAGACTTTAGATTAACTCACTTCGTCGACTCTTCAGAATTTTGCTGGGTTTGAAAACAGTTTGGGAATCAAACATATAAAATAATTTAACTGTTAGAATTGCAGTGATTCATCTGTGCCTTAAAGCAAACCAGAGTCCGGACTCACTTGCGCATCTTGTAAGAGCCCCAGTTTTGTCTCTTGCCTTAAGTGATGAATACATTTCTGTTGAGGACCAAGGACTTGATCCCTTCTGTGTTCTATTTGTTTGTTTGTTTTTAAAGGGGAACGCTTCTTGACTACTGCACTGAAAGACTTTCAAGGATGGTTCAGAACTAGTTCGAACATCTTTGATATGAATAGTGTCTTGAGTGTCAGTTGCCAAAAGATCTTTAAAGAAACGCTACATTATTTTCAGGTAAATTGCCTCTAAGCACAATAAGCTTTTCATCTTTGTGATTCTAATGCACACTGTGTTTCCCAACTAACTGAAATATACACAGATTTTATATGTTCTGGTATTAAAATTTAGAACGGTCTTCTCAGCTCTGCTCAAGTCTGAAATTAACTGTGAAAGATTAACATTGCTGCAGACTTCTTTTAAATAATCAAAGACAGGATTCAACTAATTTACATTAAAATCACCTGAAACAATCAATTCAATTTAAAAGAAGGTAAAAAAAAACATCTCAAAAGGCTGAGGAGGGAGCAGTAGGAGGCCTGTACACTTGAGCCGCAAAGTTGTTTTGCGCAACATGAACTGTTAGTGTAAAAAAATCTCTAAATGTCTTTCAAGAGTGACTGCATTAACTAATGTACAGAGGGCTAGGGGGGCATTTCATTGCTTCTACATTTTAAAATACCCATAAACTGTGTGCTGAGTAGTCTTTAAAGCAATAAGGGGAGAAAAAAAACATATTTTGCAATCTATCTGCCAAGAGAAATCTCTCATCTTCCAAGGCCGCTCTGATGTAATGACTGCAATACTAAATGGCAGACACCACTGAATGCTGAAGCTTTTGGAGAAGTGCCTTGAAGATAAAGTAAGTGATCTAAATGAAATAAAAGGGTTGTCACAGGTTAAAAATCCAGATGTGGCTATAATAAATAACATTACCTCTAGTTTGTTTAGGTGTGTTGGTGAATCTGTAGGAGGGGAACTGGCACTGTTACATTGAATGCAGTCATAATCAATATTATTAACTTTACCTGTGGGTAACAGCATGAACTGTTAACCATGATACTCCAGTGACAGACACCTGTAGATGTGTCATTGTTATTGTATTATTTTTCTAGACTGTTGGAGTCCACTTGGAAGACTCTGATGCATACATGTGGTAGGTGTTTTGCACACACACACACACACACTATAGCCAAGCATGTATTTATTATGCTACAAGTGCCTTTGTAGCATAATAAATCTTGGTGTAAATATGGAAGTGTGTAAAGGGGTTCATGCAGACTTTGGGAGACGTTAAATTTAAGTCATATGGACTCTGTATCTTGTAAAAAAAAAAAAAAAAAGTGCAAAGTCATAGCCAGCTTTTCAGCAAAATTCATGGCAGTCCTGTGTTGTTCTGTTTTTGATAAAAAAGTGGTATATAGGAGACTGATATGTACCTGTTGTTGCGTTATTACATCTTCGTGTGTGTCCGCTGTCAGGATTGGTCAAGTGGAAACCCTGAATTGGCTTTTACATACAAAATGCATGGTTACTTGTATTGCAGCAAGTTCGTTGATTTATGAAAACAACTGTCATAGTTCTTTGGCAATAGTGATGAGAGTGCAGAATGCCTGCTGAAGGAGATGCTTTTTGGTGAGAGGAGACAGAATTTGTGCCGGACAGTGCAAGCGAGGACGACTGAGGGAGGGATGAGTTCAAAACTGATCAAGCAGAGCAGCTGTCATTGCTGTCCCCTGTTTTTTTGTTTTGTTTTGCTTTTTTATGCCTCCACTCGTCACTTTGTCCCTTTCTCCAGATTGACCAAAGAGGTCAATTGCCAATTTGCCAGTGCCAATGTCTTTGTCAGGAAACAATATTAATTTTGGCTAATTAGGACCTGAAGCTAATGAGCGCTACAGATAATGAGTTCATTTATAATCCATAAAACAAGTGTGGCGTGTTATGGGGTAAAGAAAGAAAAAGCTGTAATGGTGGCAGCCGGACATCAGATTCAGGCTGCGGCGTAGCAAACAGTCTGGACACACGCATTGAGACACATATACACACTCTCTATTCGCTTTAACTCACTCACCCTCTCTTTTCCTGTCTCATACACAAACAGACACACACACACACACACTTCAGGCGCTGGCATGTCTGCATTGCAGTCCTCTACTGGTCAACTTAAGCACATTTTCAGCCAAGCTTTTCAGACAGTGATCACCCTGTCCACTCTGTTCTATAAGTCCGTCCTCTCTACTCTCATTCTCTCTCTGAGTCTCTCTTTACCTCTGTGTCCCCTTGTCTCTTCCTTTCCCTGCTGTCACCTGTACGTCTTCTAGGAAACAGTGGGAGATGAGATAGGGAATGGGAAAAAAGCAAGGGAGGAAAACAAAGAAGTGGAAAAGATGGGAAGAAAGGGCACAGCGAACATAGAAAGAAAAGGGGAGAGGGAAAGAAAGGAAGGAGGCTAGCTGAAGGAATGAGGAGCTGGCAGAAAACGTGGATGTGAAAGTAGAAATGATACACACATGGAGAGATGGGAATAGATACTGGCAGAGGGGGAGAGGAGGGTGAGAGGGGCTTCACAGCAGATGGACATAAGAGAGCAAGAGAGAGAGATGAGGAAGATAGAGATGCATTAGTATCTCTGCCCATATAGATAAAGCCCAGCTGGCCTTGGCCTGGCTTGGCCAGTCAGTCAGCTATACTGAGGTGAATCTAACCAACATCAGACATGCTAGTGTGGCGTCTGGAGCACAGCGCAGTTTTACAACTGCTACACCATATGGACTGGTGAGGAAACACTATTGCAGTGGAGATCCAGTGGAGATCACCAAGCTTGCATGCCACAGCTAAAATATCTTCAACGTCCTGTGAACAGGGCAAGGTGAAATAAAGGAGCCACGGCTTGGTGCTATCGTCTACATCCTTTTATCAGTGGCAGGCAGATCATTCTATTTCTCTCAGCACTGCAGCAAGACAGTTTTAATGATTTCTCATTTTGCCACAGCCTTGAGATTGTACCAGTAATCTGTTATATATGAAACAACAGCAGGTTTCCTTGTGAATTAAAACAATTAAATCTGTAAGTTTTATTTTTGTGTTTTCATTTTGTGGATTCAGTACAGTCCATAGCTTCTTTTATATACTTCTTATATGCCTATAGCCTCATTGCTGTTGAAGCCATTTTGACTGCAACTTGTGCTTAGACAAGGTAGTACACTTTATTCTACAGTGTTTAAGGGCAGCATTAAAGTCTCATTGATTAAATCCCTAAAAATTCAACTGTTTTCCATGAAAATGTTACCTTCCTGCCCTAAAGTGGCTTAGATGTATCATTCAGTGTTTGCAAGTTTCATAATGAATTTCATTCAAGCGCTTACAGTAAGAAACTCAGCAAAGCCCAGTTTGCTATTAAACAGATAACATGAAATTAGTAGTTCAGATACCTGAGGTCTGCCAGAGAGGACGGCATGGGACATACAGATACAGTATAATTGAGTACCCAAAGAATAGACTTTAAAGGTGTTTAATCCATTGGCTTGGTTTTAATGAAAAAATGCAAAATATCTTGCTGGCTCTTTCATACAGAGTTTGCAATTCCATGTTTAAAGTCCTTTTCTGGACAGAGATTAAGCCCATAAAACTTCAGCTCTATGTATTAACGTTACATATTTCTTTTTCCATGAAAATAATCCCTCCCTGCTTTAAAATGGCTGAAGCATAACTACACAATGGTATAAAAAGCCCCACTTTGCAAGTTACATATGCAAGTTGGAATGTGAATTTATGTTTTTGAGACTGTCACCAGTACACTGTAGTTTCAAGGTGTAAATTCTCATCATTGTGTTTGCATATGATATATTTTCTAGCATATAAAAAAATACCATATGGATAGGCGAAGAACCTGATTTTTACCATAGAATGTCTTTAAATTAAGTTCAAACTACCACCAGTTCTTACAGACTAAAATGGATACTTTATCATGCTTGCATTGATTTCCATATTAACAAGGAAGCCAACTATTTCACATATTATCATACAAAAGTCTCCATTAAGCAGCTTTTCATCACCTTAGAGGAAAGACGACTTCCTGAATAAAGCAAACCCCCGTAGCCCTCTTTAAACAGAGAAAAGTGTTTAATGACTCAGTAATCATTAAGTCATTTTAACTGTTCTTAAATAGCTCTATAACTGTGGACATAAAAGTTTTGTCAGGTATGATATTTCCTACACAGTCCATTTAAAGAAAATGTAGCAACGTTTTTCAAGACAGCTTTGCAAATTGTGACAAGCACTTCTACTATCACACCTGCTGCCACACAGTGGTTGTAAATTATTTATACAATGTTGTATCTTTTAGTGGAGGGTTTAGTTGGGGCACTAAAAAGGGTTAAAGATTGCAAGCCTTTTTCAGCAAGTGTTATACTGTATTTACTGATTGCACCAGGTCTTCTATTATTCCTGATATGTTCCAAGGACAGTGAGTGGACACAGCAGAAAACTTCTGGAGGATTTAGAACTGCTCACTGCGTTCTGGGGAAGCAATGGAAAGCACGCCTATAGTCTGGTGGCAGCTACTTCATTTTCAACTCTTTAAATGATGAATTCTTGAGGTGTGGACAACCAAAACTCTCCTCGTATTGTCTCTTCCTATAACAAGCATTTTGTTCTAGACATCATTTGTTTTCCTGCTGCATGTGCAGTCACTGTGCTTACAGTGCCGACAGTCTTTGTGAATGTGTGAGTAAGTTTGTGTGAGCATGAATGTAGGAAAGTGAACACCTAGAAAACCCAAAGTATCTCCCATGCACAGTGACTGACAGCAGAAAAGCTCAGGATGTGTTCGGAACTGGGAGTCCTTACTGGAGAAAAATACAAGAGAGACAAAGAACAAGAATGCGTGCTAAAGAGAAAGGCAAAGAAGACAAGCTTGCCTTATTCCTTAAAAAAATGATCCGTGCTTCTAAGGAGGCCTGTTTAAATGTCAGACACCTTCCCGGCTGTGAGATAAGGGAAAGGAGTTCCATTATACCGCAGTCACTCTCCAGCACACCAATCCACACATGAATATACACACAACCCAAACATACTCACATGCCATTTGGCCAATAACGGAGCTAAACATGCACATATTTAGCAGACTGACACATACTTAAATATCAAAAGATAACAAGCGCTACCACCAAATTATCAACATATGAAAAGGCGCTGAAAAGGCTTACGGATACATTCCTCTGCAGTGAACGGCGGCATGCTGAGAGCATAATGAGGACGAAATATAAAATTTTTAAAAACACACAGAGTAACCGGTAAACAAAAGCAAGAGGCTTAAATCAGAGACCGTTCTGTAAATGGGGGACAGAGTGCAGGCACCCCACTAACCAATTAATCCTGTCTGGCACCAGCACACTGGCCTTTATGAGAACAAATGTCAGCTTTCAAGACAAGGACGAGATAACCTTTCTTCATAGAATGCACACCAGCCTCCAACGACATTGATAGCACACTGCAGGCACCTAATATAAGCTGATCCAGCATGTCATCTGAAGAATAATTCAAAGGGTTTAGCAAATTTGCTCTTCCGGAACTGATCAGATTGTGCGGTAACTAAAGCATGCAAAAAATTTTGAAAACCTGCTCTTGCACTGTTACGACCACAAGTTGCAACTGTGTACTTCTGAAGGATAAAAGACCGTTAATCTTACACAGATTCAAAAATGGTGAAGTGATGATGGCTGGGCAAAATGATGTTGTGTGAAATATGGTGATTAAAGTGCCTTAAAAACCCGTTCTTGGTCTCAGTTGGAACTCAGTTTCATCTCTCTCATTCAGAGCATTGTAATCATTATTGCATTAAGAGATTTTTTTTAGATTCAAAATCGTTTCAAGTGGTCTTTCCGACAAGGAACCTTCTGATTTTCAAAAACCATTAAGAGTTTTCCTTGACATTTAATTTCTCTTCCTTTTTTTCTACTTCACACCCTCTGTGTAATTGAAAAAAAGCCTACTTCATATGCATAAAGAAGCAGCACTGTATTTACGCTTGAGTCACGACACTAACTGCCACATGCATGTCCATCTTAAGAGAAAAAGACAATAGATTCATTCACACAAAATACACGCACAGGCGAAATACACAAACAGACAAAAATACACACATATGCATTCCCCCCGTCTCATTTCTACAGCTTCCCTGCAACAGAGCAGAGAGAGGTGGTCGCTGATGTGAAACATCAATTTCCAGGTTAGCTGCTCTGCGTGGCTCAGGCAGGTATCAGCCGTGACCCACCTGGGCCTGATAAGCAGCTGCAAGAAGCTGATCTGCCAACCAGCAATGCACCTCTCAGTACTGGAGAATGGAGTAACACACACACACACACACACACACACACAAGTAAACAAATGGTAAAACCAAAATAATGAATTAAATGTGAGGGGAAAACAAGAAAAAAAAACTATACTTAACAGTCATTTGACTTTTTCGGTAAATGCTGTGATGTTGAAAATCACTAATTTCTCCAAATGATGGAGAAAAATATACATCCACCAATTGCAAATATACAATACATTAGCACTGCTCGGGTGGAGGGTTCATCCTCTTGATACTTTGATGATTTGACTTGCTGGGACTGCTGGGATGAAACTAGTTTTAATCCTGAGGCTCTGCAGATAGGCGTCAGAAATACACACATGCAAACAATCTGCACTCTGTGGTGATGCTGATAATTTGGGGTAATGAAAAGCCGGAATAACCCTGAAAAATATTGCGCTGTTCTCTTTGATGGTTCATAGTCTGATCTCTCCCTCACACACACTGCATCACACAGTACAGCTGAGTGTTTTTCACAGTGAAAGAGGATACTGTGTTAATGTTCACACATATGTCTCAAATCACACACAGACACAGATTTACAGACGTTTCAAATGAGCCCAAGCTTCATTTAAAGCCTTAAAGAGGGTTATATGTATAACACAGTGTGAAAGCACCACTTGGGTTGGTCAGGTAATCTATCTGCCGCCACCATCACAGTGAAAGCTGTCAGCTCAGTGCTGGGCGTCTTGGCAGCGCTGCTCAACCTGATGTCGCGCCACATTCCCACAGACAATTTCAATTAACTTTTACAACCCAGAGAAATATCCCACACACAGCCGACACTTTTTCAGACTTCCACATCAGTTCCTTTGTCTCTTTTTGTTTTCCCTCTCTGTCTGGTCAAGACAGGAAACCCTGAATGGAACAGGCCAGACCACAGCAACAGTTTATCTTTATCCGGGAGATGATGAGATGGAGAGAGATCACTACAGTGTGAAATGTCTAAGATTGCGTCTTGGAAGAAATACTAAACAAGCCTTACATAAGATGCTGGCCTGTGCAGCGACACCTGAAGACCACATTGAACACTTACATATCACCTGACAGCATCAGTCAGTCAGAGGAGACGCAAGATCAGGGCTGGGTGTGCATCTGTACTTCACACTACAAGTGTTGCATAAGAGGCACGTAAGCACAAATGAAGTGTCCGTTCAAAGGACAGAGGCAGACCAAAAGGTTTTCAAAAGAGTATCAAAAAAGCCAACACTACTGGCATATTTCGAGGATGAAAACAGTTTTTGGACAGGGAGTGCTGATGTATGCATTTATGCAGTTATTTAATTTATTTTGTGAAGTTTGAATGATTATCACAGGAGAAAGAACAGAGACTTGGAGCGTAAAAACTATGAAGTCCCATGTGACACAAAGGGGATCTGGACTGTAATGCTAAATGGATGGATGTATACATCTGGGTATACACTGAAATGAACAACTGATGGATGTCTAAAAGATTTTTTTTAAAAACTTAGATGGAATGTTTTTCAGATGAAAAAACAAATATTGTCCTTGTTTTAGTTGTATAACTGCAGAAAGAGAAAGATGTGGACCTGAATCAGAGTATTTCTTTAGGATTAAAGCATTCTTGTACAGTCAGTTAACTAAGCCTTTACTTTTACTGTGACGCGCTCTTAGGGACAGCAGAAATTCAGTGAAATGAAGTGTATTTAGCAGAGAACTTACAGTTTTGAGATGTCCATACTTAAATTTGTGTTTCATTCTACCTCACAGTTTATCTTTCAGAAGGAAATGTCATTTTAACTTCACTGCATCTTATTGGATTTTTACATTTTTGACAGTTACACAAACTGCTTTCAGACAAAAATGTTAATATATGGTTGATTATGACAGATGAACAATACCAAGATGTACAAAGTGGTTACAATAGTATTTGAACATAGCGATGAATTTCAAAGCTGTATTTTCCATTTGAGACAGAAAATGATTGGATTCAGGATGTAGTGTAACAATGTGACAACAGAATGTGTCCAATTACTGTACATCAAATGCCATTAAAGCTGTTTAAATGTCAAATTTAATTTTCATCCTAGCTGTTGAGTGACCTGACATAATTTGCCTTCATTCTTCTAGAAACATCATGAAGCTGCATGGAAATACACAGAAAATTATTTAAATCCCTCTCCAGTTTTTGACTTAACCCTTAAAACTCATCTCTGTGTTACATACTGTATTTAGATTGTTTTGTTGTTGTTTGTCTGTATTTTCAAATAAACACAATTTTTTCAGACTTAAAATGGATTAAACATAACTCCACATTGTTGCTTCCTCTCGAAGGTTCAGGTCTATTAGGTCTACACCTCTTTCTCCACTCACTCTTCTCACTTTCTGCTTCTCGAGCACACCAGCTCACCTACAACTCTGCTCAAACACTACAGAACTACTTGTTGCTACACAACCACATGTTGCAATAATTGAGTAATTCATCCATATAGGGACGTAAACAGTTTCTGAAGAAGAAGAATGATTTGAGAAACTCCACCCTGCAAGTTGACAGAGCCCGTTCCTTAATCCTTAAAAAGCCGGGACCGAGTATACTTGGTTCCCGCTTACTTGTACACACAGCCGAAACCGAACATTCTCGGCTCAACACGTGTCATTTGTTTATGATTGCTAATTAACATAAAATATGCACACACCCGCATGCTTAAGTCGACCAATGGTAAGATATAAACATTGGCCCCAAATTTGCTTATTTCAAACATAAAGCCATATGAGCCGTTATAACGAAGCCACAATTACGAAGCTCTTATCGGGGCCACGTACCGGCCAAAATTCAAAATGGCAAACGTCTACGACAATGCGACCTCGCAAGACTTGATCGGTATTTTTATGGATTAGGTGGTTTTAGTATATGTACTTCTCCAGAAATATGGCTGTACATGCAAATATATATAAAATAACATGGCCTTGTAAGGGTTAACTTTATTACGCCGCCAAGTTCTGTGATGATCAGCGTACATTTGTGCGTCTGTTAGTCAGTCTGTGCGCAAAATTATTCAAAAATGGAATAATGGACTTGGATGAAATTTCCAGGGAAGGTCAGAAATGACACAAGGACCAACTGATTAGTGAACATGAGGCTTATAGTCTGGATCCACGGATTTGTTAAAGATTTCTGTGTCATTGTGAGATAGCGGCATGGCGTCACTGTAAGTAAAACAACAAATGAACACGACAGCAATTGTCTGCTGATGATCTCATGATTGTGATCCTACTACAAATGCACCCCTGTGGACTTATCGGGACATATCCGCCAAATGATATGACTGAGCAGCCTTGGTGGAATATTGTGTTCTCCGAGTGCTTTTCTTGGTATTTATGAAGCTGGCTGGTTGAATCTGGTTTTGAGACTGTCATTGCAGTCACAACAGTTTGAAGGTGAAAATACTCAGCCATTACACTAACTGTCTGTTTCGCTCGTGATATATCTTCTAGCATATATAAACGCCGTAGGGAGAAGTTAAAAAGGTTTAAAAAAAAAAAGATTTTCACTGTAGGGGGTCTTTAACTCTCCACCACATCACCAGTGTTGTCTATAATTTAATACTGCACATGAGACAAGATGCCGCACAGCCAAAAGAAAGAAAGAAAGAAAGAAAGAACAAAAATCAAGATGAGTGAAAAGTGATGGAAATGAAAATTATGTATGAGTATGTTCCAACTCAGAGGTAATGTTGCAATGACAAGGCAGAGTGCCGAGTGTTTGCATGGGGCAGAATAATACTAACACATCACGTGCTGGGTAAGTGCAGACAATATAGCGCAGCACAGCGTCATGATGGATGGTGTGTTTGCAGACACCGCTGAACCATGGACCCCATTATTTCCTGGGGGAGGAAGGGGAGAGCAAGGCACCACCGGGGAAAGATAAGGAATGATTGACTAAACCAAAACAGAGGTCCCTCATGGATGGCAGTCTGCTGGCATTATTGGGAAGCCTTTGTGGGAGTCAATGCAACAGCTCAATGACAGCAAAGAGCTGTCACAAGAAGTAAAAAGATCAAGTGTTCCCCTCCCCAAAGAGTGGTAGGCGAGGACTCTTCATGTGGAGAAGAAAAACTTGCAGTCATTAAGAATATCTCCCAGACACGTTAGGACTCATCCCCCATGCTGAGATCAGGTGGTTCAGACCTCGGCACGAAGGAATTCTTTACATCTGCAGCTGGTAGATAGGATTTATACAGTCAAGCCACACATGCAAAGAAAGAGACACAGTCACTCTAATACACATAGCGCATCCACCAACTCAAACTCACAAACAGTGACAGATACAATGGCAGCTGCCAGAGATGCAGAAAGGACACACACACAGCATTCCAATTTGGCTAAATGAGGAGTGAAAGTGGGAGTAAAAACAGACCACTGTGCTGCCCTGCTGGCAGTCAGGCAGGAACAAAATATCTAAAGCATGCACGCTGCAAGAGAAGACCCAAAACACTGAATCCATTCTCAGAGGAACCTTCCTTTTCTCCGTACAGTACTCTAATTACCCTTTCACTTTATTGCTGCTCATCCTTCTTTATTTCTCCTTTTATGCTCTCTGTTTCTCCTCTACATGATCTGGTATGTAGAGGCAAAGGACAGGCAAAATATTCTTGGATGTGTTTCAGTGTTCTGAAACACATCCAAGGTAATTTCAGATGTTTAAAATGTCAAAAAAGAAATTAAGGGTTCACACATACTCCGAATGTTTTAGGCTTCGCTTCTTGGTGAAAAAAACATTAAGTTGCAAGCCCTTGGGCTGAAACATTGAAAGCATAGTAATTCTCCTCCTCAATTCGACATTTTAAGTTTGTTTTTCTTACGTTTACGTGTCGAAAATGTGATGAGGGAGGAGATTTTCATTTTTTTTTGATATACTGCTTTGGTTGATGAATCAGTTCTGAACACAACAAGGCAAGCACCTTAAAACACAAGAAAGTGATGAAGTGACTTTCTCCAGTAAAGCGACAAATTATTGATTCACTATGATTTAATGTTATCTTTATATTTCCTATAGAGACATGCCAAACACATTACATATTTTTGGATTTGATGTAAACAATGAAATAAAACTGACAAAATAAGAACACAAGAAATAATCAATCACAGAGGCTTTAATGATCATGAAGCATGAAATGAGTAAATTATTACATTGATATGGTGGGAGGAGCTTGTAAAATGTTCACAATATTTAAAATAATGGCTATAATGGCATTTTTTATTTATTTATTTATTTATTTTTACTTTGTGTTTTGTTACTGCAGTGTGTGTTGTCAAGCGCCTGCTATTACTTTCATTACCTGGTGGCGTGTGGTTATTCACTCTAGATAGTGAGACTGTAATAGATGCTTACAGCACTGAGCACTGACCTTAGTGTGTTTGCACATCCAGTACTTTTGTTATGGAAGTTTTTGCTCTCATAGGGGTGTTTTACATGATTGAAAATGTGCCAAAGTCAAAGAAGAATTAGCAAATGTTGTAAAATGGATTACACTCAATTGATGGTAGTTGAGTAGAGAAAGAGAATTTTTATCTGAAATGTATTACAGAGCTAATTGATTTAGAGGCTCAGAGTCAGAGATAGAGTGAGAGTGTGTACCTGCCTGGGTCTCACTCAGTGATTTGCTCCAGGAGTGTCAGCCAGGTATAGAAGCTTTTCTGTCCAGGCAAGTAATGGTCTGGCCAATTATTTGATCAGCAGCAGAAAAAAACAGAGCTGAGTGCTCTCATCTGCAGCCAAGTGCCACTAACGGGGAATCAAATATGGATTTCCCAATGCCGATTGCAAAAAAAACTCAGGGAGGAGAAAAGCCTCAAAGCACCATTCACGTTCTTTCTGTAGTGATTTACATAACATTAAAAACAGTCGTGTCTGCTTCCTAAATGGTTTTCACTGGTGTATAAAAACAGCTCCTGGCAACATACAGAACATATGCAATATATTCTGTCATGGGAAACCCTGAGCCATAAAATTTTACTGAAAATCTGAAAATACTCAAACCAGAGGACAAAGACAACCCCAGCTGACTGGCCTTCTTTTCCAAACAAACATTAACAAATGGTGGCAGTATCAACCACAGTGCTGTCAATTCTACAGCCAAAGGATGATTTAAGAATTTGCTAAATATTATTATAACATTATTAAGACAATGGAGAGGTCTGCAAATATACTATTTATAACAAAAAGATGGTTATGCTGCTTTAAAGGCTAGTCTGGCTTCAAATGTTAAATAAAGGACCTTAATCACCAACATAATTTTAGATTATAGGGTTTGTGTAGTGCAGTGGTGCGCGATGTGTGTGCTTGGTCCGCAACAATGTTTAGGTGGGTGACACATGAAAAGCAGGACACAGGGTTTCCCAGCAGAATATTGCATTGTAATAAAATGATGATCAATGGTATTGCCTGTAAATGGTTTTAATGTCGTAGCTGATGAGTATAAATACAGAATTTTATTTCACATTGTATCTCAACAGCTCTGCTTCTAATTCATCCATGGTGCATTTTCTGAGAGATTTCTCTCTGTCTGAGCCTGTGTGATGAGTGGAGGCAGCTCTCTGTCAAACACTGCAGCATCGTGCAGCACACACACACACACACACACACACACAATTGACAATAATACAAAAAATGTACTTAAAAGTAAAAAAAAAATGCTTATTGCCACAAGTGCAACAAGTCTTTTGCTTGTGAGAGCAGAAATATAAACAATCTGTTAAGTGCCTTACCCAAACTTTAGCTCTCTCTGCTCTAGGTATGCTAACAGTGCTAGCCATCAAGAACCCACACATGGAGTTGACGCAATTATGGGAACATGAATTAAAGATTAAAAGTAACATTAACTGGCTGATTGTTTGATTATAGGGGTGTTCACAGATCCAGTCTGAAACGGTCAGAGCATCATCCAAGCATGTACGAAACTGAACTTGTTCAGAAATTCAATTTAATTTTCAGACCGCTCAGAGTCCAGAGGATTAAGTTGTTTGGGCACTGCAGGTAGACTGGTTGTTGTGTTTCTTTAACTGAATGTTGGTGCTGGTGCCGACAGAAGCGCTCTAAACATTTTCTAAAACTACTGTTGCAGCACAGTCAAAGTACTGTCCAAGTAAAGGGGAGAGCGAAAGACGTGAAATTTTTAAAAAGACAGAACATAAAGTAAGGTTGATTCTGTTCTTAATTGGTTTATTTTTTCTCTTAAAAAATAACTAATACAACTGATTAGAGTACTGTTAAAGAAGTGCATTGATAAGCACTATCCGTAAGTGAAGTACCAATAAAATCTCAACGACACCCATCTCTTGTCTCTGGTTTATGGGTGCAGGGAAGATAACTCAGTCAATATACTGAATCAAAAACTGCACAAGAGACAGTGTCCAGAGAAGAGTGTTGACAAGCCATACTTAATGCAGAGTGCTGAGCAGATGACAGTGAGCAATTGGCTGGGGGGAGAGTACACAGACATTATCAACACGTTTAGAGGAAGACTTTAATAAGATGTTATATGGGGCTACTTCTTGCTCCTTAATTATTATTGAATTGGGAACGCCACAGAGCTAATTAAAAGTGCAAGGTATTTACTGTGCCAGTAGAATAATGTGAGGGCGCAGAGGAGAGCAAGAAAGAAAAAGGAGAGGGAAGAAGTTCAGACAAAAGGTTGGTACTTAAATTGTTTTAACTATGTTCTAGCACTGCTACATACAGCTTAGGTTGTACATCTTTGATGCAGGAATAAAACATAAGAAAAATGGCTCAGAAACTCTAGCTATAGCATTCTTCCTCTAGAGGCTGTTTCCTATAAGAGAAAAGAAAATACAAGACAGAAAATAAAGTATAAGAAAGAGAGGTCTATGTGGGCTCATATAAAATGTGTTATACTGCTTTGCTCCTTTGGAAGTCTAATTTGTCCATTGTGTGACCTATGGGAAATATAACACCTGTTTTTACCATGGTATCCTTTTGTAAATTTCATGATCTCTTGTTTAGATACATAGGCTAGCAATCAATATCAATGACTAACAATGATTCAAATGGTTGCAAGAAAAGCTCTTCAATTAATTTATACAATCAGTGCTGCCAAAAATCATATCTGCTGTTTGCTCACTGAGACTTCTTACTTCTTCAGTACAAAGAAATGTACCAGATACAATAAGGTATCCCATATAAATGAACATGTGTTGTAATGTTTGCCTCAGACAGCAACGCCTCATGCTCAATTGGCATAAAACTACAAGATGTGCACAAACCTTCCCAGCAGAGTGTGGAAGTTTCTTATTTTCAACAAATGTTGTGTTTCCACAAGTTAATTACTCAGTAGAGAGCTTAATCTGCCGAATCAGGGCAAAGTGGATTAGGAGATGAGAGCGTTTAATCAAAGTGTTCTCTCAGTCTAATTACACATCCCATTTCCTGACACAACACACACTGTTATCTGCCACTGCATTTAAACATCAGCTCCTCTGTTTAGCTGCCCCCCCCCCCAAAAGTGAATGATCCCATCGCCTGCATGTGACAAAAATTCATGAAATGTAAACACATGCATGCATATTCACGCTAAATGGATATTCACACATAGAGAAAGCACAGACATGCAGAGAGTGACCACGAATACAGGGAGGATTTAGTTCCAAACAAAATATTCATCCGCGGCATCATTATATCACTGCAGCGTACAGCAGACTGCTAATGCAGCCTAATCAAGCATCACAGACATTATTCTTACAGTGGAGGCTAAAGATTCCTCGTGGGCTCTCTTTCCCCCATGCATCAAACTGAGGTTGTTGTACTGGTTGCACAAAAAACAATGGAAACTGCTGAAGTCAGTGGTAAAAGGTAGAATATTGTGCACACATATCAGCCACAAGACTGGAACTCGAACATTATCCTATCACAATGGCACCTCTCAGGAGGTGGGATATATTAGGCTGCTAGTAAACAGTCAATTCTTGAAAAATGATGTCTTGGAAGCAGGAAAATTGGTAGTTTAAGGATCTGAGTGACTTTGACAAGAGCCAAATTGTGATGGCTGGAAGATCGTATCAGAGCATCTCCAAAACAGCAGGTCTTGTGGGGTGTTCCCAGTGTGCACTCTGTGCAATACCTACCAAAAGTGGTTCATGGAAAGGCAAATGGTAAGCGTCATGGGCAACCAAGATGCAGTGATGAGTATGAGGAGCAAAGGGTGAGTCATGAGGCTGTGATAGAAAAGTGTCAGAGCACCCAGTGCATCACAGCTCGCTGTGTATGCAGCAGTGTACTGACCCCTGTCCACCACCGATAGCGCCGACAATAGACACGTCAGAAGTAGACAAAGAAACAATGGGACCTGGTCTGATAAATCAATTTTCTTTTACAACATGTAAAAAGGCTGGGAGAGTAGGCATTGGTATCTGGGGAAGAGATGGCATCAGGATGCACTATGGGAAGAAGACAAGTTGGCAGAGGCAGAGTTATGCTCTCAGTAATATTCTGCTGGGAAAACTTCCTGGCGTTCGTGCAGATCTTACTTCGACACATAGCACTGAGCGAAACATTGCAGACCATGTACATTCCTTCAATGGCAACCGTATTCCCTGACGGCAGAGTGCTCTTTCAGCAGGATAATGCTCACTGTAACCCTGCCAAAAATCTTCAGAAAAGTTCTGAGGAACATAAAGAGTTCAAGGTGTTGATATGGCTTCCAAATTTCCCAGAACTCAATTTGGTCTGTGAGATGTGGTAGTAAAGAGATGTGCAACTCCTAACTGGCAGGCCTCCCAGCATGCACAGTCAAATCTCTGCAGATGATCCAGAATGCAGTAGTCATCTAGTTTTCAACCAGCCAAAAACGGCACATCACCCGGCTGTTCAGATCACTTCACTGGCTTCCAGTTGCTGCCGGCACAAAATTCCAAACTCTGACACTTGCATTCAAAACTACAATAAAAAAACAGTTCCCCCCCTACCTGAACACTCTCTTTCAGGTCTGCACTCCCTCCTGCTCACCATGCCCGGCCAACAACAGGCACCTGATACAACCATCACAACAGTACCAGTCCACAGGTAGACTCTTCTCCTCTGTGGTTCCCTGGTAGTGGAATGAGTTACCAAACAAAGAGTCCCTCTCAGTCTTTAAGAAAAGACTAAAAAAAAACCATCTTCACTGAGCACTTCTGCACTTGACACGCTGCAACAAAAAAAACAAACAAACAAAAAAAAAACATCTGCATTGCACCATAGTCCTCTTATCACACTTGAACTTGTTGTATGGCACTTATCCAGGTTGTTTTCTCCTGACTAGATCCTTGCTTGTGGTGCATCTACTTTCAGATGTACGCCACTTTGGAAAAAAGCGTCTGCTAAATGAAACTGTAGAACTGTACGACAAGCCAGATCCATTGCGGTCCAACCTCACAACGTTCATGTCTTGGTACTTGATATCACATAACATCTTCAAAAGTTTTGACAGCACAAAGGACACTAAATATAATAGACACAAGGTTTTAATGTTTTGGCAGATTGATGAATGTCAGTGCTAGGAGTTCACACTAAAGCAGAGCCATTTCTGACTGGGATTCATGCTCCTTTACAGCCCACATCTGTGCAAACACCTTGAGCTAGTGCCCATACCAGACCTCTAGCTGCTGGGCCGGATAGAGAAGAGGGTGTAGTCTCAGATCAAATAAATGTTTGGATGTGTTCTCTCATCTGCCTGATGAATAATGTCCAGGATGTGTTTCTGCATGCTGTACAGTGCTGAGGCTACTGGCTCAGAGGCCATGCATTGGAGCTACTGATCTGTTGCCTGGAGAAATAGCCTTGCCAGTGTGTGCACATGCATGCAGACCAATTCTACTTGAGGACAGTCTGAGTTGCTCATCTGTATAACACAGAATCAATGGTCCTATTGTGAACATGTCAATCAGCTGGTTATGGTGTCACCTCACACAACCTGCTCACATGAACCACATGCTGTTGCATCATCCCCAAGTCTCAGGCCATGGTAACTGAATGTGACTAATCCGGATAGCTGTGGAAACCTGATCAATGTGCTAAAGTCATGCAATTTGGCTTCCAGTCAGCCAGACAGGTGCTCATTTATGTTCATCAAATTTGTGGTAAAATAATGGTCTAACAAAGTATAGACGAAAGTATGAAGTTTCATGATGAATATGATTAAACTGCCTCTATTGTGCCCTGAAAGCCCAATTTAACAATTCTTTATTCTTTGCACAATCTTTGCACTGAACCTTGAGATGAGAAAATATGTTTTTTTTATTCTGCTCCTTTATTCAAATCAAGAGTAAGAGCGATGTCAGCACTGAAATTGCTGTTGGGCTATTTTATTAAGTCGGGGCGCTGGATAAGTAATCTTGAGTTTGTGGGTGAGGAAACAGGTGGGTGTTAGGGGTGAGGAAGGATCTTGTGCTGTTCTTCACTAAGTCCCATCCTCTACTAATAAAACACATAAACATTTGACTTGGGTGTGTATGTGTCTCTGTGTGCATTTGTGTATGTGTGTGTGTCTGTGTGCATGTGTATATGTGTGTGTGGGGACGTCGCACATCCACGTGTTTATGAAGTGAAAGGCCTCCTAGATGAGGACATCTGCTGGGCTAATAAACAATAATCTTGACAAATTGTCACTGTCTGATCAGCTCGGTCCGCCCTCACGATCACACCAGTGAAGAAGCCATTACAGAACGGGCAAGCGGCATGACTGACAGCTCTCTGGACCAGTGGAAGGCGTTGCTGGACTGAAGCCCAGCTGCCTCAGGAGAGGACACTGATTCATGGCCAGAGGGCAGCCTGAACAGAGTGGTTAGGGAAATCAGCAATGCCACCCACCATCACATCCATGCCCTTCACTGGTTTGAATGCCAGCTGACTTTATAAAGAGATGGCGTTTTGCCAGAATCTACTTTGTCCTGTTGGATAAAGACGCCAAACCAGGCATGAGGGCGACGGTGTTTGAGGTCACGATGATGAGGATTTACTGTAGGTTCCGAGGGATACTATAACCTTTCCTGGCTGCAGGATAAAACGTTCAACGAAGACGATGGTGATGAAGGATAACAGATGAAAGACGGGGTGATGACTCGGATAGTGATGATGAGGAAGACTTGGTGGTGTATATGAACTTTCATGAACCCAATACAAAAATATGAAAAAGAAAAAAAAAAGGATATTTTGTCTATGCCCGTGACTTGTAACCGCTCACAAAAAACAACTGTGAGGGTGTAGACATAAGCAAACACTCCAACACTCAGACTCGGAGTGTTGACAGACTGGCAGAGTGTAAAGGTCATGTGATAAAAAAACAAACTTCTAGAAAATCAATTCAATATAAAGGATTTTAATTCCAAGGCACTGACACCCTCAGAGATGATGAAAAGCCAGACATCTTCAAATTGCCCTGTCAATCACTGCAACCAACAAAAATGACAAAAATAAATAAGAGGGGGAATAATAGATCCAGGAGGAGTCGGACTCAACCTGGTGTCTGTGTTCACACCATAACCCCCTACTGCCCCTAACAGCAGTTGGACAAACCATATAAGCAAGCTAATAATAATGCGGAGATACCAAATCTGGACAACGCTTTCATCCAGGCAATAGTGGAGTGTGAAACATCCAAAACATTCCAGGTGCCAGCTGTATATAAGAGCATTACTCAGTCAACAACTAGAGTTTTCTTCTCATCATGAAGACAAGCACACCACACAGAGAAACACACATTCTGATAGAGGAGATCCATTGTCAGCATTTGTTATGACATCTCTCCTCAGGTATTTTTTTTTCTTTTGCAGTTTATATTCAGGGGATACAGAGGACAGAACACTTCTGTGCAGAAAATAAGTTGACAAAGCAAAGACAGCGTTACTGTACTTTCTTTGGACCACGTCGGTGCATCAAATGCAAGATGTTGACAGTTCAGAGACTCACCAATCTCTGCGTCTTCATAGATGAGAAGATAGGTCGTGAAGAAGTAGTTCAGGAAACGTGGAGGCTGGTTGGAGCCTGCAACCAAGAGAAAAGGACGTAATTCACATTTTATCCTGAAACTATCTATTGTGGTTTGTCTTTTTATCTTGTTAAAGGCAATATATATATATATATATATATATATATACATATGTCTCTTAATAATGCTGCTGATACTGAAAGCTTTTGTAGGTGTTGCTCCTCCTCTTGCTGTCTCCTATAAATTCCCTCTCTATAAGCCTAAACTGTATTTTCAATTACTTTTTGAGGGAGATGTTTTTTCCTGCCAGGTTACATTGTAAATCAACATATCTTATTTTATTACTTTGCTGTCACTCCTTTTCAGCCATTTTTAGCGGGACTCATTACTCTGGTTACCCAGAAAATGGAGGAGAAGCTTTAAAAATGCAATGAAAACTAGAATGTAACCTAAGTCGAGCCATTTTCTAAAACTTAAACCTATATAGTTATGGTGTTGAAACCTAACAGTGAATGAAAACTATAAGAAAACAACAGGTGAAAATAAAACCCAAGAAAATTAAGAGTGAGGGTCATACACACGACACAAAACCCTGTCATCTGCATGAAAGTCTCGTTGTTGACTCATGCTGCCATTCTGCTTATTTGGATTTTGCGGCTTCTTTAAATTGGAAGCCTTTTCCACAACATCACAGTCCTACCTTTTGAGGAGAAAATACCTTTCTTTCAAAACGCAAATGAGAATGCGGTTAAGTTGTATAGGAATGTCACTTCTGAGAGACAGGGTTACAATTTGTGTATAGGAATAGTTGTTTTCACCCTGCTTCACAAACAATGCATGCCTTGTTGTTCCTCAAAGAGTTGTAGGAAATATATTCGGCATATATCACTCTGTGTGGCTATGATGTGTCCATTTAATGACTTGTACTGAGGTTTGACGACAACCATAGCTGCTTTTCTAAAAAAGCAAGTTCAGTAATTTCATTGCTGTCTGTCTGTTGATGCTTGTATGTAGTGCAGCCTGTGTACCTCTGAATTTAATGCAAGTATTATAATGTAAAATGGATCAATAGCTGTGCTTTTGTATTCTTTTTTAAACTGACTAAATCCACTCTGGCTTACTCTTTAATCTCCTCTTTCCTCTGCAAGCTGGAAGGAAATAGTAAAAACTAAAGAATCAAGCAGAGCATCTTGTCCAATATACATCTTGTCACAGCAGGCAGCAATGATAGGGATCACTTTCTCCCCCTGAAGGGAAGTTTCTGAAGTTGTCCACCATTTGCTAAAACATTCTGCAGTTCCCCCAGGATTATTGTTATTGTACAGCAGCCTGTTACCTGTTTGCCATTTTGTATGCTGGTCTCTTTTACCGTTCTTCCATTCGGCAAATGTTTCCCTTGTTCCTGCTCTTCTACCCAGTTTAGATTTTTTATCACGTTTTACTGCTGCATGTGTATGTCAGACAACAGAGAGAGAAACACATAACCTTCACCGACACTGGAAGAATTTTTAAGGCTAAATTGTTAGCACATCATATTGATTTCTCTGTATAGGGGGGAATGCGCTTCGACTACAACAACACACATTTAAAGGGGTCTGTTAAGGGGTTAATAGTTTTCCGTGTTTGGGCAGGATTCTTTGGTGTCAGAAGGCAGTGCGATACAAGCAGTTTTTTGGGGGAGGAAGATCAGGGAACAAAGCTGATGGTCTTTGATCAGCTGAGCTGGGCGGCAGACCACACAGACACTGAAGCGAGAGAAAGGAAAGTCAGCCCGTTTGAAGTGAGAGTGTTTGATAGAGTGAATCAGTGCTTTGAAAGTAGAAGCTTTCCGTTCAGTCATGTGTCCGTCTGTGCGGAAGAAGATGCTCAGCTCTGGCCCATAAGTGCCAAGAATGTAGAGCGTGTTTGACAGGATGGAAGGTGGTGAGGAGGACGGCTAATAAGCTCCTGTCCATACCTGCGGCTTAATTACAGCGATGCACCGCGTCTGGCTTGGGTAGTGGAATGCAGATAGATTACAGCTACAAAATAATCATAGCGATGATCATCAGTCCAATTTGCTGGATCAGGGAGGTAACACTCAAGAGGAGCACAAGGTCAGTGTGCCAATGGATTAGTTTTAAAAAGCAATAGAGAGAGAGCAGAGAGGAAGAGAGGAGTAGTAACACCGAAAGAAAATACAGGGTGTGAGGCGAGAGTGAGAGGTGAGATGCTGGAGGACTCCAGAGAAAGAAAGCCTTGATAAACTCATTGTGGCTGATGGAAAGAGGTTGTGGCATTCACTTAATAACTTTCGCCGCTGCTTCGGCGCTGTGTGTGATTGGAGGCGTCTCCTGCCTGTCAGTGGGAGACAGTTACCGTGACTTTCCACAACATCGAAGCTCTCTCTTAATATATACACGTCTCTCTCAAGCCCTCATAGAGACATATTCAGCAAAGAGGTAAATATTCCTAAGCATATCTTAGAGCTGAACAATTTGAGAAATAATGGAAAGGTGGAGAGCAGAGACTGAGGTAACAGCAGTGAGAAAAATAATAAATATTAATAGACTATGAAAAGAAAGGTGTACATGTCAAGAAAAGGCAGTTAATAAAGATGTGAGAAGGAATTAAGAGAAGTACTGTAAAATTCCTCAATATCCTGCCATCAAATCTTAGTTTGTCTTCCTCCAGCCTGAAGCATTTTCATATTTCACCATGTCACTGATAAAGACACTCGAACCATATTTATTCATAATCCTTTATTTGACTAATAATGGTAGATTTATTGCTAAATGTTGATGGCCCATATATTTTTAAAGCTTCTTTCCTTTGTTCTGAAAAGTGTGACTGACTGAACCCATTTCTTTTTAATTATTCTGCTTCAAATTCACACTCTTCTACATATTCACAAAAACAGCTGCCAAGTAAATTCTCTACTTCTTGCCACGGAGACGACACAGTGGCGTAAACAGAATTGAAATGCATGCACCATACCAAGAATTTATGGTCACTGTCTGAACTATGCAGCAGAAATACCTTACTCTCATAATCCCCGCTCAAAATACAAGTGTAGTTTTTGTAGAGTTGCACAAATTCTTTCTTTACAGTCGGGAGTACTCACCTTCACAGACAGAGTGGAGAATGAGGAAGGGAAGGAGGAGCTTGGCAACCGTCATCCTGCCGCCTAAACCCACACTCCACGACATCGCCTGCACCTGATAACAAAACACGTACAAACACGGAGTACAATTATTTGGCTAGCTGATTACACACATTGCTGTTTCTGTCTAACCGCATAATGCCCGAACACATTTCAGCTCCTCTATGTGAGGTGATTACTGTGTAAGTGAGTAGGAGATGTGATCAGTATAATTAGGGGACTGAAAAAAAGATTCGCTCCCCACTATGCTTCAAGCAGGTGCTTTCTTGAGTAAATGTGCGAGTGTGTGTATCTGGTTGAGAGGTGGGGGTGTTGATTAAGGCAAATTCACAGCAATAGCTCATTTACAATACAGTGTACATGCTGTTTAACAGCTATAATCAAGATGATACGCTGTTAAAAAAAAATGAAACACTGACAAAATTTAAAGTTTAAAAGACGCTTTCAGTATGTGGAAAGAGCAACTTCACCGTGCCAACTATAGGAAGAAATGAATGACAAATAATTCCACTCAGCATGTGCAGAGCATAATAAAGATTTTTTTACTGTTTGTTCCTAGTCAGGATGTTTGCTTATAGGTATTTACTGTCAATTTGCTTGTAGCAAAGCCGCAAAGACACACCAATTAACTGCAAACTGCTGCATAGCTTTATCAGTGACTCTCTATCTTATACTTACAGACATTCTGATAAAAATAAACACTTAGGATTTCCCTGTGTTTGCTTTAATAAGCCTCTTCCGTGCTGACATTATCGGTTTCATGAGGCTTCCAGGAGCGAGCTCAGGGAGGACAATGTCGACTCACACGTCTTCCCCCATTCTTCCCTCTCCTCCATTTGTTTCCTCTCTTCACACTGTCATCACTTGTCCCAGCAAGGCCTCGCTGGTCGGCAAACTCATTCAGTGACAATTTAATTTTGAAGGGTTATCTTTCTAAATTCTCCTTCTCCCCGAAGCCCACTGTGCTACAGCTCATGGTGGAAAAATCACGCAGGGACGGGGGGCTGCTTGTCCTTCAGGTATCTGATGGCGAAAAAAAAGGGAGCTAAATAAACTACAGAAACCAGTGTGAGAGGCAATAAAATACAATACAAATGCCGCTTTGTGTCGCTTCCTGCTGTCCTGCTGCTGTGGCGCTGTTCAAGATATACAGCATGTGGTGGATTCAATTCAGACAAAGTAGCTAAAATTTACAGGTGAGTGGGAAAGAAACGCAAGGTAAAGAATAGGCTGTCATTGCTTATTATATAAATACGGGTCTCGTGTGTGTGTATGTGTGTGTGTATATATATTAGCTGTGCATGTGTGTCAATTTGAATAGGCACATTTGTTTTCATTTAGATTCTTGTTTCCTCAGCATTATTGCATTTCATTTTCAGTAACAATACAACCTGCACGGCTATGCCTACCTCTTTTTTTTATTTACCCCATGCCTTCCTCATTTCCTCCTCCCTCCCTTCTTTGCATACAGACATTTATTCTTCTGTCTTGCTGGGTTGTAAAGACCCGGTTCTCCCCTCCCTCACGGCCTTTCTATCTTCCTTGTCCTCCAGATACAGATACAGATGTGGTCCATTAGCAGAGAGCATTCTGTCGACTCAGAGGGAAGCTCAGATGGAAAGATGACAACAACGGCCTGAACAGATTGCACATTTCCACAACTTGTCCTTTCCCGGACAACAGTTCCTCTCCTTTGTAATATCATTTCCGACTGTCGGTATCGTAATCATACCTGAGGTAGCATAACTTGTACACCCTCGAGCACTTCACGTAGACGAATGTACTGACAGTCTGTCAATGCTAGCAGCTACAACACAGCGAGCAGCAAGACCTAAGGGCAAAATCGCAGTGTTCTCTATGTTCCTCTTTGACACTTGGTTAGGCTTCATCAGACTGAAGGAGAGCGATCAATAAAGTCCACTCGCAGTTCTGCGCAACAAAAATAAAATATCTGTACACACAGCAGTGAACAAGGTTTTTTGTAGATCTCTTGTTTTGTCCTGTTTTTTGTATTTTTTGAAAATCCCAATAGGAAAACTTTCCCCATGTTGTCTGCTTTTCTAAATAGAATCTGACCGTGCTCTATTGATTCTCTTACTAGAAACAGAAGTATATACAGAAAAAAAACAGGACATCACTGTAAAAATTATCACTGTGAGAGCAAAGCTAATGCTTTGCTACCAAAAGTGGTTGCATACGGTTATTTTTCATTTCTCCGTTTTTGCATATAATGTAGGGGGGGGGGGGTTTATATCTACTTTGTTGTGTTCAAGTCATCTATTTGCCCATTAGATGCACACACACACATGCACAAATACACACATACAGACACACCTTCTCCTCACTAATCCTTCCCTCGAATGCAAAGGGACATTTCTGAGGTGACGAAGGGGCGAATGTGAGTGATGGATACTGGTTGAGACCGACAGTTGGTTTCAGAGAGATAAAGCAGCTAAGGAGCGGTGCCACAACAACATCATAGAGCTCTATGTTCTCACCAGGATGCAGAAGGATTCAATATTAAACCTGCTCACAAAAAAAAGCCTTCCCACAAAGTTTCAGCTGCTCGGTACACTGGAAAGAGGACCAGGCGGTCACAGTGACCTACCTGCCTTTGTCTTGTCTGTATGCATAACCTAGATTGTTCGTATTACTCTGAGCTCCTGTCACAGCCTGCCTGAGGCATAAGCAAAGTAAGCAGCTGTTAAGCACTGCTCTGAGCATATTACAAACTTGATGGTTAGTGATAATAATGTGGATGGTAACTTTCACATAACCGATGCACTTTGCTGCTTTATTATTTGTATTCAGACATAAACATGATTTAAAAAAATGAAAACTGTACCTGATCTCATCTCATCAAGCTGTACCAGGTTAATTTACTAAGCCTTTCTTTTCATCTTCTTTTGCACACTTGTAATCAGAAAGTGAATTTTAAGACATCAGGTTGTTTTTCTAAGACGAAAAGATCAATTCATTAAAATGACAAATAGTAATTTTACGATTTAAGCCTGAGTATTTTTGAAATAATAGACCTATAAAGAACATAGATCATAACCCTGTCTCTAGGAATTTAGATTTCTTTAAAACTAAACTTCATTCTCACTTCCATTTTAAAAGAACTGGAGGTTTTCTTGCTGAAAAGTAAGAGTGTAATGTATAAGGAAAGGCTTGTAGTCTGATGAAGCCACAAAGGCTGTGAAAGGAGGCAGCACAAGAGGAGGACTGAGGCTTAAGTCAGCAACAGGACTCTTAACTGAGGAGACAAGGGTCATTCTTAGACTTGAGTTTTGTTTTCACTTGTTTTTTTTTCTTGCAAAATGTGGTCAGGTTTAAGAAAATACAGTTTCGGTTAATAAACCACCCTTAAACTCCCCCCAACAAATACATGATTGGTTCACTGCAAAGAAGTGACAGTAATCACATAACTAGTGATATTCGAAAGACATTCTGATTTGAAATGCATTTGTGATACATCATACATTTTCTGACAGAGAATACATTCCTTCAAAATGTAATTTAGAATTCTGCTTAGGTGTATATGGGAAAATCATTTTTGGGAGACAGGGCTGCAGATGCAGATAAATTTGGTTGTATTTGCCCAAGTTTTGAGATTTTCTCAGCACAGTATTCTGTCAGCATCTCAATTCAATTGTGGCAAACTGAATTTAATTCACGGTGCTCAGTGCATCAAAATTGCAGTGTATCTGGATAACCTGATGGATGAATGCTTAGGGTGCACACCACATCGACAAAAATGCCCTGAGCAGCAAAGTTTCCAGTTCAACTTCCAGCCAGCAGAACTCCTACTGTATGTCATTCATCTTCATCCCCACATTTCCTGTCTAAAGACACTGTCACTACCCAATAAAGGCCCTACAGAAAGATAGAGAAAGTGTTCACAAGGAGCTACTGCATACTGAACATTAAAGGAGACCACATTGTCCACATCAATTTGAGGATTACCTGAAGTAGAACTTTATTAAAGACTTTATTTCTGGAGGGACACTTTGCTACTGAGTTTCTTAAATGTCACTTCTCAATATTTTGAGCACCAGGAGTCCATTTAACTTTGCTGTCTTGGGGTGTGCCGTAGAAACTACAGTTATGTGTCAGAATCTCAGCAAATCAAACTATTTGAATGGTAAGATACCCTGAGGGTAAGTTGAAAAACACGTTTGTGACAAAGCTGAGGTGAATGTCTTAAGGCCTAACACATCAATTTGTTGTTGTTAAGCATAAACACGCTCCTAATTCCACTATTGTTGTAGTTTTGTACCACTTGAAATAACATCATTGAACATGGTAAAGTAATTAGTTGCTTTTTCAGTTTTTACATGGGGGACTCGGGCTATTGTGCTACCATACAATTTGCAGCTTATGGTGCATACAGTATGTACCGCTGCAATCACTTCACTAACAATGCGGTCGGGGGGGGGGCAATCAAACTCTAGCTCAAGCTCCCTACGCTTCAACACTCGGAAATTAAAACCAGTTCTTCATAACAGACTTCGCATGAGCCGTACAAGATATTTCTTAGAATGTTCAAGTAACTTTTTAAATCAAACAAAAATTCTAGGATGTGTAGACCTGATCAGATCAAACATGAACATTTTATGCAGTGATACAGTTATTATAACTGAAAAGACACGCTTGATTAAACACCGATGTGCACAAAGCATCTGTAACATCTGGAAAGGTATTCTAACAATTAGGTTTTTCCAGATGTTCAGGTCCTTTTTGGAATATTCTAAATCACAATCTGCGCCTTTAAAAACTAGAATGCAATCAAGCACAGAGCAGATGAATGAAGTGCAATGAAATCAGGGCGTCCAGGTGGGGATGGGGCAATTAAACAGCAGAGGACAGGGCTAAGCAGGGGGTGGTCCTCAGTGCAAGCTGGGCCCTGCTGCAGCACTGTCCCACTCCACTGGCTATACTGTCACCATCTATCAATCCTTTACTCCTTCCTCAGCTCCCCACACACACTCCATCAGAGTCACTGCTCATCTTCTGTTCAACCCCTCTATTTTATACATCTTGTACCAGTCTCTCACTCTCCCCTGAGTTTGCCATGTTATGCCTGTTTTTGCTTGTTTTTCACTTTTTAGTCATCTCTCTCGTTTTTTTTTCGTCCTTTAATTTCCTTGGTCTTATCTACATTGGCTCATGTCTCTTCTTTTATGGTTCACCACCCAACTTGGCTTGTCTAATTATATATGTATTCTGCAGTCATTTCAGGCAGTTTTTCTTTATGCTGTGTTTTGGCAGAAGTCTCCTGTATCCTGATGTGAAATGTCAAAACAGCTTATATCTGTTTTTCATGGAAGACGTCTTTGTTGTGCAATTATGTTCCAAGTAGCATTAAAATGAACATCTTATCTATCTCAGATGTTGTTTCTAATGGTAGGATAACCCAGGACTGCTCTTGAGATTTTTTTTTTGGTTCTGGTTACAAGAGTAATCATTCAACCACTAATAATAGGTAATGAGTTTCTCACAGTTATGCTGAAGGCATTTAAAAATCAAATGCAAGGTTTACACCTAGCCTCGAGATTTAAAAGACAAACTATTTTAAGGCCAACAGGGACTTTAAGTAACACATGCAGCTCCCACTGGGCAAAGTTTATGGTGGCTGAGATCCAGGTCTGTGTAATGAGTTGTGGCCCTACAGCTTATCTGACAGTAATATGTGATTAAGGCAGTGTGAAGTGAAGAGTAATATTTGGACATAGTGTGCTCTATCCAAAGAGGTCTGCCTGCCCACATGGCTGCCTCGCCTAGCTTACAGCACTCAATATTATTGATTACATGGCAATTGTGTCTGACTGGCTTTAACCTCATAGGCACCCTTCTCTATAGGGAGCGGTGGGCCTCAGCTGGCAGCCAAATCTGGATTATCACAGCAAATCAATAAGAGATTTCTGCCCGGCCTCAATCCTCATAAAAAAGCCATCACTCATTAGCACAGTGATCACAGACAGATTAGCAGACATTTGGCTTTGTCAGGGAGAAGGGAGGGACGGTGCTGCTCTGATGAGCTGAGTAATGTCTTCCTTCCCACCCTCCTGATCTCTTCATCTCCAACATGACAAGACTTTCTGAAAGCCTTACTCAGCAAACCTCACTCACATGACAAGAGTGCAGTGTAAACAGGATGGCATTTGGATTGCAGAGCATGCAATGCTCTGTGGGTTGAAATGTAAATCAAACTGGCACAGATTCTGAGTGAACTGCTGATCGGGTCATAAATGAATCTACGAGTGTCAATATTCAACTTTCTATGCAAATTATTCCAACATCGTTGGGAAAGAAATTTAAAGCAACAATAAAAGAACATTATCTCCTCAATAACAACACATGGGAATCACACTAGGTAGGACATTTGATACGCAACAAATCAGATACGTGGCACATGTATAATTATGCTCCTTCATAAAACACCAGTTGAGAATTACTTCCAAAGCAGTGATCAAAGCACAGTGTTCAAAGAGCCACACAAGTAGACCACCTTTTTTCCCACATGATTTTTCAATCCTACCCCCAAATCAGTCCAAAAACATGTGGAAAACATGACATGAACAACTTCCATCTCAGCGGAATCGAAGCAGGTCCCTGCTGATCGGCCTCTTCAGAAAGCAGCTGGACGGAGGCCTCCCTTCAATAAAAGATCACTAACTCCCCACCAGGCAAACAGAGGATAGGAGGGGTGTAGGACACATGCCAAGACAACACTGTTCTTTCACGGGAGATGTTGCCTGTATCTTCTTTGATCCTGTATGGACTGACAGCAGTGCTTTGCAAACCACTGTGGGAGGGAGGGAGCAGCTTACACAGAACCTGAGGAGACAGTAATTATCCAGAACGGGATGAGAGCACCGCGAGGTGCCGCATTACAGCACCAGGTCACAAAATGCTTGAGCATGCACAACTCATACACACCCTGTCCTGTGTTGACCAATCCCATGATATGTGTGTTTGAGTGACAGAGGTGGGAGTTCATTAGCGTTCATTGGAGGTAAAGAGTAGACACCTGCTGATAGGCCACACACCGAGACGCAGCAGGATAAGACGGTGTGCTGCATTTGTCGAATGAATGCTGAGGAGGAGACAGGAGTCTGGAGCAACAGGAGTGGTAGAAACTGATTAAAGCCTCATGGTGCAGTGATGAAGTTAATATGTTGATGACTCTATCCTCAAGAAAAGTGAGATACTGTACTCAAATTAAGCTCTGCCCTCAGTACGCTCAGGTAACACAAGGCAACAGTAACAGTTAGGAGTCATTTATTATTCATCTGTATAAATTAATCTGACAAATTCTTATTTCAACACATTTTAATAGAGTACCGACATCATCAGTCATTTGGGCCATACAGATCAAATTATCTCCCTCCCTTTCACTCCACACGTTAAAATGATTGCTTGCACAAAAATTTTAAAACTTGCAAATATTTATTATGAAATCTCATCTTCAGGGCAGATAATTTTATGAAGATGCAATAAGTGATCATATTTATTTGCTGTTGTGATGTTCCTGCTACATTTCAGCTGATTTTGAAACTGCTCACGTCCTCCTCACCAGTGGCCGTTTGTATCATGTGTGAAGCTCTCTTCAGACATGGGATGCATAACATCGCTGCTTCATTAATCTGTTAAAGTGACGGCATCAGTCACTTTTACATGACTGTTCCTCAAAGCTTCATTCAGGCATACCCACTGCAGTGACATAGAGCCACGGTACGTTCATGATATTAGTAACACCCACGAGACTGGACAATATATCAAGTAATGTTTAATACAGAATAATGCACTAATAAACCAAAGACTAAATCTGAACTAATAGCAGCTTGTCAAACTGCCAAAACAACTAACAGTCGAGTGCATTATTATTTCCTAAACACTGAAAGTTCTCTCAGTCACTGATGATAATCTAACTGCTAGTTTACCAACAGTAAAATAAAACATGATAGAGTTTAATGCCACTCTCGATTTGGAGACACTTGGATCCTTCCGGAAACAGCTGGAAGCAACAAATTCAACTTCAACTCCTGTTAACAGTCTGTCAAAACCCACATTAAATTTAATACTGGTGCCTCAGTAATCTGACCTGTTACTGTTTTCCTTGCTGTTGCTTCCTTGAGCTTTCTAAACATTTCAGATTGCTGCATATGCGTGTTTTTATAGCAAAGTGAATCACAGCGGTGTTTTGTGATTTCAGCAGCAAAATCCGTCTTTGTCATTCTCTGTGATGTTCTTGGGCCAATATTGGTGCTGAAATGTAGAAAAACCTTTCTTCAAAAGGCGTCACGCAACACCAAGTATGACACATGCTGTTGCAGAGTTTACAGAAAAGAGACAAGAAGTCCACAATTACAGATGGCATCAGATTAACAGAAAGAAAAGTCATGTCTGAAAGGGGCTTTTACCTTATTTGTTATATTTCATCACACATGTAGAGAGAGGCGACTTTAATCACTGCTCACCTCCATTCTGTGTTTTTTCCTGATCAATCCAAGATCACGACTGAACAGGTGAGCAACTTTGTACGGTTCTACTGTGCAAGAATTTTGCAAAAAAGAAACTGTGATGAGTGTGTTTCGGAAAGAAAGCGTTTTAGATTCATTTGCTAAGAGAACTGACAACAGATTACTGCAGCTATAATCATTACAATGAAAACAAAACATGAAATGATGCAGGCACAACTCAGAAATGGACTTATGTGAAGAAAAACATCACAGCCAGTTGTCTCATAAGATAGGAGATTCAAAAATCACAGATGTGCTGCAAAAAAGTGTGTTGGAACCAAACAGCCATGTCTGCAGCTGCCACCTCCTTTTTCGCTGAGTGCAGGATGACAAAACAATTTCTGATTTTAGGCTTTTTGGGGACAAAGTGTGATGGGAACATAATGACACACTTCTTGACTTTTTCCTCTCATTCATGTAGCGATAAAAAAAAAAAAGGGCACTGATCAATATGCTGCCATGCCCCTCTCGTTCCCTACTGTACTCCTTTTCTACTGAATCACAATGTTTTTATCTTCCCTCCTCTTCTCCTTGTAGACAGCCTATAACATTTTTATGAGACAATGAGATGTACTGTTACTGACATTCCCTTAGTTTATCCTGCAATCACAGCATTAGCACACTATTCATCTCAATACACAGTATGCTGGCCTCAATTCTCCACTAACCTGTGTTTTTTTCTCTCCTTCTCACTCAAATGCTATAACACTAAGCAAATTCACATCCTCCCTAATGTGAAGTGATTGCTTCCTTCCCAAATTTTGACGTCGGCCTTAAAATGCGTCTTTCTTCGGCAGGCGTTCTTTTCACTTGGCCATTATTCGCTGCAATGAGCTCGGTAAAGCTGTCCCAGCAGAAGCCTGCGTGTATATCAGACAACATAAACACAGACAGCTGTGTCAGAGGGCAGCCGATAGCCTGTAGAGACTCATTCATCTCCCTTTGTCTCTCTCTTTGTTAGGATACAGTCATGCTCCTCTGCCAGCAGCTGTCTATTCTGGTTGAAAGATCAAAACACACCATTTAGTATCTCCTCTCCAGCACAGATGACCTTTGCATCTCAACACTTCACCTCTCTCCCCATTCAGCCCTGCCTCCTATCTTCTCATCCTCACCCTCATTGTCTCTCCTCCCGCTCTGTCTTTCTCCACGCCGTTTCATCCCCACTTCAGGGCAGCGTTCCAGGCGTAAATACCAGCGACGAGGATTTGTCACACAACAGAGCTGCCATTAAATTGCTGTTTTGTTTGTTTTACATGACATGGTTTATTTCCAGGGGAGAATGTATTTCGATATGGTAAACGCTACTGGCTTAGATATGAATCCCCAACGTTTTCACTGTGAGAAATTAAAAAGCTTCAATCCATTCCTTCAGGAAATTTCAATTTCTAAATGCCTTCATAATGGCTTCACACTAACACAATAATGAATCAATACGGGGATACAGGGATTAGTAGCTATAGACTACAACGGGATTACAGTGGACGGTTGCGTTTACTACCATCTATTTAAGCCGTCATCTTCTCTAAAAAGACGGCGTTAATGATCGGATCCAATGTGAGACTTTTGAACTTCAATACAAATTTGGAGAAGAATAGCTTCTTGTTGGCATGCAAGAACTGACAGCTCACCTGTAAAACAACTGGCTGAGCAAAAATCATCTTCTCAGCCCTCCCTTCTTCTCCAGCCTGTTTTTCTTCAGTTCTGCCCCACTGCCTTGCCTGATTTAATGACCACACACACACATACACACACACACACACACAGCTGGACCAGGCGAGAGATGGGTGTAGAAATTGGAAAAGTGGGAAGCGTACAGTGATGATAATTGCAAGTACTATGTATGTTGTGTAGATAACCAAACAAAGGAGAAAAGGCAGGGAGGATTAAAGGTCCATGGGTTCTGTGCCAAAAACTGTCCTATTTACTCCACTGTACTGAACCCACAACAGTGCACACAAAATGACATGAAAAGGGCCACAGCCTAATAGTTACTCAAGAGCCTGTATAGTATAGCATAATGCTCTCACATCTGGTAATTAACGCCACACTTTTTAATCTGATTTCACAAAGATTGACTAAGATACAACAATTATGGCAACACCATAGGACACAACTTTAATTCAATTAATTCACTTTAATATCTACCCATTTCCCACAGACTTCATTGCCTTCCAACTCTGTCCTCCTCCACAAGTTTATCATTCTTCTATTTTACTGGATTGCTATCCGTTCTTGTCCTCACACCTAGCTCTGCCTCCCGTCTGAGACCTCATAAAAGTCCAGTATAGCCACTGTATCTGCAATTCATTCCTCCATCCCTCATATTGGGTTTCATTTGAGCCTGTCAGTCAAGGTGCCTGTCAGATATAGACTCTCCATTTCAGTATTTTTTTTCTTCCTCCTTGTATTCTCGATGAATTTAGAGAGTGACAGAGATTCTGAAAGGGCAACTGTAAGAGGCATGCTTTGGACCGCGTAATGCATGAAACACTGAAGCAGTTTCTCTCTGCTTTATCACTTACATATTATAAAACATCAGATTCTCAGAACATCAGGGTGCTGCAACCACTGTTGGAAAATACCCACAAAGCACATGTGCATTCATTCTCATGGTATACTTCAGCTTCAGAGGTGACAGTGGCTTCTGAACAAATACACTGGTGGAATACAGTAAGCATGAGCGAAAAAAACCGACAACATGGGAATACCAAGTCCCAAATCTTCATGCAGTGTAATGCAACAGGGGGAGTGACAGCACATCCTCAGGGACACAACAAGCTTGGTCACTGCTCTTTGGTCAGATAATTCTGATCTATATAATCCATCTATGAAGTGCATTATTATATGAACAGTTTAAGATGACAGATTGGAACACATCTGATCATGTGTGTCATGTTGTGCCATCATGGGAATGTTTGTTGCATAGATTCTCAGATATCGAAACACATTCAGGTACCAAAAAAAGTCCAGTTTTCTTCTATTGAAGCATTAGAATTGCCACACACGCACACGCAGGATATGTTTAGTTTATGTATATTTGTGAATATATAAAATTAATAGTTGACATAGATTTTACACATCAAAAGAACCCATTATATTACCCAGACTAAATGCTTAAAGTTACAAAAATTAACTGTGTTAAAGGTAAAGCAGTCAGACCAGAAGGTAGAAAGACTCCTGAAACATGACAAAAACCTGCACTGCACTGCAAAGCCACTGCTGCATCAGCTGTATGTGAACAAACCCAGCAAAACGCACTACAGCACCATCACATGAAGCGTCCAACAACTGATAGTGGTCACACGCAAAAAAAAGACAGTGCAAACTGACATTAACAGTTAAATTCTCGCACTGAGAGGTTCCCCTTTAACCTGGCGTTGCGTGCCTGCTGCGTTCAGGTGACACATGAATAAATAAGTGGGCGTCTCGGCGCTTCCCAGCAGGTACCTTTGGAGTCGCCACGGCTACCTGAGATAACACTGTACACCTGACACCTCTGCGCAAGCATGCACATTACCTCACTTCTTAAACTGCTCTGAAAAAAATAGCATTTGATGAAACAACAGCAACAGTTGGAGGGAGACATTAGAGAAAACGACGCAACTTGGATGAAGTGGGCGCAGGTGCGATTTTATTCCACTATAACCCAAACGACCCCTCCGATTACACTAAAAGCACATCAAAACACTATTTAAATGACACCCAACTACTTCTAAAAGTCTACTTTGGTGCGTAAATTAGCAAGACACTGCATAACCAAATAGCAAAGTAGGAGAACTGCGCTTTCAGTGAGAGAAAAAGTCCTGAATTGCGCACGGACGCATGGAATTAAACACTACATAATGGAAAAAAAAACATTTTCCTTAATGTGAAAAGCTCTTTCTGCCGCAATCATCTCCCCAATTCTACTAACTCAGCGCAGCATGATCATGTCATTATCATATTGTCCTACCTTCCTCGTCCGTGTCCGTCGCTGGCTGAGCGCCTTTAGATTCGATTGCCTGTCCTGCTGTGATGCGTTACCAAGTATCTGCTCCCCTCTCCCTCTCTCCCTCTCTCTCTCTATCACCACCAACGCCCTGGTGATTGCAAATTTCACTTCCCAGGGTTCAGAATTACCACTGCAAACCCACCGAGCGCATCATAAACCTTCTCTTGTCCGGAGCTCCTACATCATGTCCCGTTTTATACCCGCTCCTTCCTCAACCAGAGTTACACTCCAGCAAATCCCACTGCTTACAGGCTGAGCATCATAAGTTTTTAATGTTGCTCCTATATGATTCCCTCCTTTTTTTCCCAATTAAGAAATCTTTTCAAACACAAACCCTGTCCCTAAAAGGATTTCTATAGTTTGCCTGTGATCTGGCTTTAATTAATTAGAGGCTCTTTTGCAGATAGGAAATGTAACACATGGCCCTGCCGCCTTCATGGCAGTGAAAAATGTAGATGTGTTGACAAATCATCTGCAAGCTTCGCCAGAGACTGCTGAATTCAATGAGATTAAAGAGATCTATTTATGAGCCTTCTAAATAAGCTCTGGAGCTAATATATTACACAGATTAAATTTGAAATCCATTATTGAATCATGGGGGGTCATGGATCTGAGGGGGATAGCCAGTGTGCTAGTACCACCTAGTGTATAAAAGAAGAATTACAAGTAAAAGCAACTGCCAAAATATAAAAGCGAGAAAATACTTAGGGAAGCGGATGCCTTCACACAGATCTGCCCTAATTTATATTATGCAATAGTTTATATTGTTAACAGTCTGTATTGAAAGATAGAAATAAAACTTTTAATGACAAAGCACGTGAAACATTTTAGATTCTAGATTTGAATCTAAATCTCAGACAAAATTCTTGCTACTATACAGCATAGTCAATCATTTGAAGTGTCAGCGGTCATTTTAAAAGCGTACAGTTAATTTGGCAAAACTCTAGCTCATAAAAAGACACAAACAAATATACAGCTGTGCATTATATGTTACTTACAGATGCATGTATGTAAGAAAGAATTCTGTAAGTTTTGGGATCTTGTGTGTAAAAATGGGTTCTACCTTATTTTTTTATAAGATTTGCAAACTTGATTTCTGATTTTTTTTTTTAATTTTTGTAATGTGGGTTAAGGTTAGCTGAGGTAAAGCTGATGAACTGTAAAAAAACAAACAAAAAAAAACACGTTCTCCCCAACAGATCGCAGCTTCACGGCGTGAATCCATGTGCATTTTGAAGCTTTGACAACACTTCTGATATCACCTGTCCTCTGCATTCATTCACACATTAAAGGCACTCTTTCACTACCAGTGGTTTGAAATACACTCCTTCTATTCATAAGCATGTTTGTAAGAGTTGCACAAATTCCTCAGCCAAGTCAGTCACTCGAACTGTGACAAATAAGGTACATATTTTAGCTTCATCAAATTCAGTAATGCCTAAAATATAGGTGGCTGCCAAACAAAGTGAAAATTAGTTAGTTTAGTTTATATAAAGCAGGGGCAATATCAGCCTTCCTTGCTGCCAACCTCTTGTCCCTATTGCAATGGTATATATAAAATACTTCCAGCAGGATGCTGCACTATTTACATCAATGTGACGTTGCACAAAGGCAATGGAAAGGAAACATACACCCATCGGCTGCAACACTAAAACCTCTGACAAGTGAAGTGCATGACATTGATTGTCTTGCTACAACAGCACCTGTCAGGAGGTGGGATATTTTAGCCAGTAAGTGAACAGTCAGCTCTTGAAGTTGACATGTTGGAAACAGGATAAATGGGCAAGTGTGAGAATCTAAGTGACTTTGACAACGGCCAAATTGTGATGGCTGGATGACTGGGTCAGAGCATCTGCCCAAACAGCAGCGTTGTGGGCTGTTCCTGGCATGCGGTGGTTAGTAGCTACCAAAAGTGGTCCAATCAGGGACAACTTCTGACGGGCTCTGTGTGCTGAAGGCTCAGGAATGGGGAGCAAAGGCTGGTCAGTGTAGTTTGACCCCACAGAGGAGCTCTAGTCACACAAGCCTTAATGCTGCTATGGCAGAAAGGTGTCAGAACACACAATTCATCACAGCTAGCTGAGAGCCCATACTGACCGTTCTCCACCTTTGAAAGTGCCTAAAATAGGTATATTAGAAGTGGACCGTGGAACAATGGAAGAAGGTGTCCTGAACTGATGGATAACATTTTCTTGTATATTATGTGGATGGCTGGTTGAGTGTCAATCCTTTACTTGGTGAACAAATGGCAGCAGGATGCACTGTGGGAAGAAGGCAAGCCAGTGGAGGCAGAGTGATGCTTTGGGCAAATTTCTACTGGAAAACATTGGGTCATTGTCTTCATATGCGTATAACTTTAATACTATCTACCTAAATACTAGTGCAGACCACATACCCGCGTTCATAGCAGCAGTATTCCCGAAAGAGCCTCTCTCAGCATGGTAATGTTATCTACTACAATGCTAATATTACTAAAGAATGGTTTGAGCAACATGATACAGTGTTGACTCAGCATCCAAATTCCCCACATCTCAATCTGAGTGAGCTTCTGTGGAATCCAGTCAAACCCATGGAATTCCCACCTTGCAATGGACAACATTTAAAAGATCCGCTGCTAATTTCTTGGTACCTGATACCACATGACACCTTCAGAGGTCTGTGGAGTTCATGGTTTAACAAGCCAAAGTCGTTAAAGTAGCACAAGGAGAATCTACTCAATATTATGCAGGTGGTTTTAATGTTGTGGTTCATCAGGCGCACAAACATGTTTAACTTCTATCCATCCATCAACTATAAACCGCTTTATCCTCATTAGGGCTGCAGTCTATCACAGCTGACTTATGGTGAAAGCAAGGGACACCCTGGACAGGTCACCAGTCTATCACAGGGATACATATACAGACAAACAATCGCACTTGCATTCACACCTACGGACAATGTAGAGTTACCAATTAACCTCAGGATATTTTTGGTCTGTGGGAGGAAGCCGGAGTACCCAGAGAAAACCCATGCATTCACTGGGAGAACATGCCAACTCCATGCAGAAAGATCCCGGGAATGTCGGGATGCAAATTGAGGATCTTCTAGCTGTAAGGCTACATGTTTCAGTTGGCAATTAAATTTTACATTAAAAGTCACAGTTTGTAAATGTACTCTTTCATTTTCCCTCGTGCTGCACTGTACATAGGTTCTTGTCAAGAGAAAATTCTGAAAAGGTTGTAATCATAACATGTTACAACTTGACAATGTGCAACTAAATGCACTCCTGTAGTACAATAAGGAAGCAGGCATGTCGTCAGATGAAAACCCATTTGATCCGTTTCTAGGAATGCAAGAGGTGCAACTAACAGCCTAATAACATACATATGTCTGTGCCATGGCCCAAAAACCAGTTCTTCGAGCACAGAGAACTTTGTTTCATGATGATCAAAGTGATATTTTGCTGCTCTCTAGTGGATACTTTGCTCAATTACAGTCTTCCAGGGTTGAAACTGTTGAGCAATTGCAACCTTGAGAAAGGCATCAGTTCAAGACACCTCAATCATAATGTTTAGCTTTTATGACATTTTTCCTTAAAGACACATGATTGACATAACCAAAAATATTTTATTTTCACTTATTTTTAATAACAACAGAGTGGAACAGGAACTTTTATGCCTATATTTTTTCTCCTACAACACGAATCTTTGACCCAAGCACTTGCTCCAAGACAGAAAGGCCATGGCCAGTAAAGACTTAACTAGAGACTGGTACTGATGCAGATTTCATTCACAATGTAGGAGGTGAAGTGGTTGCCAAAATAAAGAGGTGACGTGAAAAACAGGGGGTCTCTGTTAAATGGATAGCAGACAGATGCATCGCCTGTATGTTAAATTTGATGGAACGGTTACTTTTTTTTTCCTTTTTTTACATTTTTCCCAGTTAAAAGTGGAAAAAGAGTATTGGACTCAGCTGCCTTTTTTACATAAATGACAGAGATCAATGTAGTTCGTACAGACACATTAAAGAAATTGAACAGAAATATAGTGAGAACACCAAAAATGAGGATTTTACATCCCTTTTCAAAAAGACGCTTATGTGTTTTGTAATAACTGAACTTTGAAAACATTCAGTCAGTTGTGTTGAAGAATAATTAGATTTTGACTGCTAATATTGCAGTTATGGCTCTCTCTCTGGCCATCCAGTTTATGGTAGGAACCTGCGACCCCAAATTAACTGTCTAGAAGCGTTACCAAGATGGCTGCTGAGGGCAATACCTAACTGCTTACAATGTTACCCCTTTAGCATGCTACTATTAGCCAATTAGCATAAAACGTACATTTGCCGTTGACGGAAATGTTGTATTTTGGCAAGTATTTAGTCATAAAATGAAGCAGAACAAACACATAATATAACCAAAATATTTAAAATGACAACAAAACTGAACCTTGCTAGTTAACATTAGTGCTACCAGTCAACCAACTTAAATCTTTAAAAAAAGTAAAATGTAACTTACCTTTGTTGACTTCTCAGGGGCATGCAAATGTGCCTCTTGACTGCTGTAACTTTTACATGCTGCTGTGCAGTAGCAACATGTCCTTTCCACTGGCTGTCATTTTCACCTGCCATAAAAAAGTATCACAGGTGTAACAGATAAAAATCAATCAGTGATGGCTGTGAGTTCATTTTATGTGTCAAAGTAACTCATGCTCGATGATTGACATTCACACAACAGATGCTGTTAAGCTAATTAGCATAAGTGGAATGAGGGTGTTGGAAATGCTTATAATTCACTCCACCTGTGCTTTTCCTGCTCTGACATGTCAATTGAACAACTGTGGGTGAAATGAGAGAATATTTTTAGAAGAATATCTTCCATCTTCCAGGAGAGTTCAAAAGATTTGGAGTATCAATACAAAAGAGCACTGAAAGCCTTGCTTGTGGCATGTAATGGATAAACAACTTACTTCGACACTGTGTTGCTTTTTCTTGTCATTTTTCACACCTCTGCATATTCCTGCAGCAACACATTACATTTAAATAGGGATAATGATTGTGAGTCTGACTGTTTTGAAATTAACGCTGCTGGAAAGCCTCAGTGTGAAAAATAGAAGGCTATGTTTATTGTGTACTTGTTCATTGTAGAATAGATGTGAACATTATTTTTTTTCTTTGTGATATGGGCAATGTTTGTTTCTCTCCATGCTTGCACAGTTGCTTTCAGGCTTTTAGTTGCTGTGTCTGCAACACTTTTTATGAAACGGAAAGGCAGTGCCAGAAACATAATGCTACTTGGCAGCAGCTGCACCAATTTGTACTAAATAATGGTGTATGTATGTCTGTGGGACTGTAATTCAGTGTTTGGACTGTAAATAATGTTTAGCCTAACCATGACAGACACTGTTTTATTATTTTGGTTTAAATGAGACTTTAAGTCGATTAGTATTCCCCTTTAAGATCACACAGCTTGGACTGGACATGCAGAAATAGCTGTTCATTTTTCACATTGTTTAGGGGCCAAGCTGAACTGTTGTCCCCTGAAACTCTTTTCGACATCGAGCAGCAGCATCTTTACACACCGAGCAAGAGAGGTCCTTCTGTCTTTTGAAGAATGTAGCAGTCTGCTAATGACTTCCCGGCTGTCATGTGGAAGAAGCTGGTGCCAAAATGGGCAGGAGGGTGACGAAAAGCTGCGTCTACTACACTAGCACTTCCATGGCAGCTTCCCTTGGCAGTCATGAATACCCAGACAATCGCTGGCCTGAGTTAATGTGCACCCCTGTTAGTGGCGGTTACCTAACACCTTTGGATGGACTCACCACAACTCCATGCCAAGCAGCAGAGGGGGTTCCAGTATTTGCTCCCAGCGTCCCGTTATTGTTCTCCACTGAAGGTGTGTCTTCTGTCTGCTGTGCTCTTTTCAGGCCACTGCTCCAGACAGGAGAAGGGCTCAGCTTACGAAAGCATCTGTGACAGAAAAATATGATGCAAAAGAGGAATAAAAAACTATAGAAAAGGACTGATTTAGGTGTTAAAATCTGTCTGTAAAGAGAAAGAAAAGAGAAAGAAGAGTGGAGAAGTTGTTTCTTGGTTTGACAGTCAGTGGCAGATCAGAGTGGGCTGCACAGTCGAATGGAGCTGGAAAGAGTTGATGTCTCATCGACAGATTCAGCAATGAACCATGACAATGACCTTTGCAAAGACACAATGGCACAACGGAAAGGTGTCATATAGCATGTCTGAGGCTGGGACATGGAGTTCTATCAAACTTTAGACTCCTATGATCAAGCCTTTCACAGCTCACTTTCTCACCTTTCCGCTGCCTCATTTCTTCAGTCTGACAGTAAATGCATCTGCCCTCTAGTGGACAATTTTTGTAACATTAACAAATAATAAATAACTGATGCAATATTAAGCATCATTGTTTTAACTCGTGTGTTTTTCTGTATGCCATTAAGCTAAACTTTGCACCTCTGGTTATACTAAAGCACAAGTACCGCATTTCAATATTTTTACACAGATTTAACCAAAGGCAAATAAAACCAGAGTGTTCTTTAATGTGCAAAATTCAAAAGCCAACCCCAAGTGTGAGCTCTAATGATGAAACATACCTCAACACTCCTACCGCAATTCTAATGAGCTGCTTTTTATGCAAGAAATTCTATAAACTTGCATGATAGCAAGGCATGGCTGCATAAATTTACTGGAGTGTGGGCAACTTATTTCTGACAGTGGAGGAGAAATGAAACAATCCAAGCACTTTTTAGAGTTGATTAAATTTGCACTGTCTGACGTCATATGTCCTGTAGAGTAATTCAGATCTGTAAGCATCTATAATTGGGGCCTGTATGAGCTTGTAGGGCATAAATCACTTGTAAAAAGCATAAAGGGCATGATTCTGTTTGAAATAGTGCGCCTATGAAACAGAAGTGCCTGACACAATGCAGCAGAGAGAGTAATGCATCTCGGTTGGTTTTTGACAGACTTAGTTGCGATAACAGATGGCAGGTTGAGTTCTCATGAATAACAAGGAGCATGGTAGACCTTGGCGTGTTTCTTGGAATCATATTAAAATGAAATTACTGCAAGCAGGATGGCATGAAAGGAACGGGCGTAATTTGCACGGAGGAGAGAAGATGCACACACAGGAAGGATAGCTGTCTATGTTTGATACTCATCCTCCTTCTCTCTCTCTTTTTTACTTAATTACACATGCTCAGGCGTCCCAATGAAGTTTCACCGTTGCCAGGGAGGTAAAATTAGAAACACTCTGAGGTAATAATTTTAACCGGAAATTTCTGCAAACGCGGTGCTGTTTTTATTTAATTTTTTTGGTTTGCTCATTGTGTTTCTGTCAGTGTGTATTCATATATTCGCTTTAATGTGGCTTTATTGGATTTTTTGGCTTTATTACACCATCAAAAGCAGACAAACTAGGAACAGGAAGATGTGCTCTGTGCCCCACATACTCGACAAAACTTTAAGTTGACCTCGTAAATACCACAGTTTATTTGCTGTTCTTATTGATCATAACTGTCATTGCTTTTACATTTTTAATCATTCTTATTCTTAGAACTTAATTTATTTGTCCCACTGTTAATCACTCCACTTTTTTTTTTCAAATTTAGTTTTTGTGATGTATCTTTTTACTGCTTGTAAAGGAGATATTAAGAATGAACTTGGTTTAGACACTGGCTCCAGATTCACACAGGCAGTGTCGGCCAGAACACCACTTGAGTTCAGTTTCTCCATCGTATGAGAATAAAAAAAGCAGAGACTTGGTTGATTGCCTATTTACTTGTAGTTGTGGTTTTCTACAAGGAAAGGGAATAAATAACATATCCCAATAAACTCAAATCTAAATACATAATCTAACTCTGGTCACACAAGTATTACAAACAGAAATGCAATCAAATGCTCTAAAATCATGAGCTTATGTATCCTTCTACACATGAACACCACCAAGTACTCATATCACCACTATCTGAAACACTGCTGTTTGATCTAAAGTGTCATTAAGTACATGTATTGTATGTGTCTAAGAAAATTAGAGCTATCCTTTAATGTGTTTCCAGGGTTTTAAAGTCCCTCTATGGTCTCATCTCTGTGAGTCATCTAATCAATTCCTATCTTCTTAAAGCTTAGATACAACTCTGCTATGTTGCCTTATTGAGAATGTGTAGAACTTAGCCCATGCCTCTCTCTATATATTCACCCCTCCCCTATCTCTGCAGCTGAAGCGCTCCAGCTCACCCTTGACTCTGCTCACTGTAAAACTAGTCTATGCAAAACTAAACAAGCTGCAATATTCAGTCCTTCCAGGAATTCGCGATGTTGCGATCGCGCGAATTCACGCGAAATCAACCAATCTCCACGAATTTTGCGCGGCCTTGCAATTTTGTCCAATCACCGCAACTTTCCTGCAATTTTGGCCCGCCTCCCGTGAGTTCCACCAATCATAGTAGTCCCCAGCGAAAACCTAATGCACGTACGTCACCGAATTCACTTCCTTGTTTATTGTTTGAAGTTGCAGACATGTGTGATACTAATATTTCTCATTTACCAACAAAAATTACTGCTGAAGACAATGATAAACAATTAATTCACTGATGTTCTTCACCAAAGCAGAGCTACACTGTTTTACACCCATTCAATACTGTGGTGGAATACAAAAAAAGGAAAAAAAATCATCGATTGATACACTTTAAAAAAAACACGAAACATATTAGAACGGCTGAAATGATCGGACAACAGACCACATAAATCACCATGATGGAAACTGTTGCATCCAGATCCGTTAGAGCACTGAAAGAATGAAGGCAAGTTAGATTATTTATTCCACCTAAGAACACGGCGGAGTTTTGTGACGATCAGCGTGTGTGAATCCTTCCTCTGTTACCAACATCACTCAAAAACAGACTCAGGGATTTGAATGAAATTTTCAGGGTCGGTCAGAAATGACACAAGGAGTTGTGGCTTAAAGTTTGTTAAGGATTCATAGCGGCACGGCGTCTGATAGCAGCATGGTAACCATGGCAACAAGTGAACGCTACCTGACGATCACATCATTGTGATACTACAACAAATCTACCTCTGTGGACGTATCAGAAATGATACAAGGAACAACTGATTAAATTGTGGGAGTGTTTCTGAGTCCCATCAATTCCAGTTGCCAGCTACAAATTTAGGTCACGCGATTCGGTATGTACACATGCAGAACACACGCCTGTCTTCGTGAAGTACTGCCCTCTCTCAGTGCTGTTCTTGTTAATTGATGTGACAAGCCGTGAGTGTGTGTGTGTGTGTGTGTGTGTGTGAACACGTGTGTGCCAGGAAATTAACTTTTTAAGCCACTGACAGATATGTCCGAATATGATTCATTCAACAGTAAATTAGCATTTTGTGCCTCAAATTTACCAACCACGTCATGCTAAAACAGTATCTGGCTGCTGCTAATGTCCCACCGTGGTGTGCCAGCTTGTGGAAATGGGTTGGAAGGCAAAATAATTAATTTCGGAATAAATATTGTCAATTACAGCGTTGAAACATGTTCCACAAGCTGGAAAAAAATGCAGCTTTTTAGCAATTGTCAGTGTCTCCCGCAATTTCATCACAACAAATAAGCTTAAAACATTGCAACTTTTATTGCAATTTTTTAGAAAAGCTGCCGCGAATTCAGGCATTTTCGGCCGCAACAATCACGAAAAACGCCCGCGAAATCCTGGAAGGACTGAATATTGGAGGTATCCAGGTATGCATGTCAGAAGTGGAAATCTATCCTGAAGCCTCTTTCTGTAAGACGACAGGATGGCTTCTTTAGGTTTGTTGCATACAACACCGTGATGGTTTGAATCTCTGTTTTTGAGAATGTCATCTTTCACTGCAATTTTCAAGTGGAAATGCTCAGCTGTGGTGTTGACAGCTTATTTGTCTTCAAACACATTAAAAACACCATATGGATATGTTAACAAGGTTATAAAAGTTATTTTTTTCCCAAGAGGGAGTCTTTGAATAATATAAATGAAATGAATGAATTCATGTAAGAGAAATTTTGTATAAATAAAGGAGGAGAAATGTGAAAGTGTCCCTTATACAACCAGGTGCACACAACTAAGCACTGGCACACTATGAAATGAAGCACTATTTGTTCCCTTTACACCGTGTGGGAACATGTTAGATTACTTTATCGCCCTGACAAAGTTCACACTTGTTTCATTAGTTAGCCCACAGCATATGCTTAATGCATACAGAGCTCCAAGCAGATTGCTGTAACTGTGCAGAAAGTGTCAGACATTACAGTGTGCAGATCCATTCCCAGAACTTAAAGGAGCAATTAGACTCCAGTGACAAGCTGAAGGTAATAACAGTGTCATCGCTGACCTTTACCAAAGAGTTGTTCAGCTGAGCTGAAATAGGATTCCACACTCATGTTTTTCAGTTAATCAGATAATAATATCTTTTTTCTCCACAACAGCACTCTCATCTAATAAATTTTCAAGTGAATAGCAAGAACAAGAGAAAATGGCCCAGTTGTACTGATTGTAATACTTCTTCTGGATGCATTTCATTTAAGTGTTAATTCATGCCATCTCTTTTTGATTATGAAAATCTTTTATTTGTTTTCCTTGGTCTCTTTCCTGGTTCTTAAAAATGCCACAATCTGGTCTTGTTAATTTTTTATTCATTTTCAATTACACAAAACAAAAAAAGACAGGTTCAGTTGGAGAACCTCTGCCCAGTATGAATGTGTAGCTATGGATGTGCCATATAATGAATATTATTATATGTAGTACTATATGTAAAGTATAAATTTGATATACTGTGTGTCAGTGCTTTATGATAGTGTATGTACAAGCCCAACACATTACGGGCTGGATGGCAAAAACAGTCTCAAAAAACATTAATGCATAAATGCTACAAGGATGTGTATTGTATTTGAATTGCTTATGAATTGCACACACAGAATAATAAGTTTGGTGTCCTGTGAATTAGATTCAAATCATTGAAAATACAATGAAAGTTCCCACACAGCCACATCGTCTGATGAGACCTCAGGTTAATGTTCGGTGTAGCTGTACTGTACTGGGAATTTCATAATGCAAACAAAGCTAAGAAGAGACTGCAGGCTACTACTATGTTTAATGAGTACGTTTTGATACAGCATGTAACAGAGAGCCACAGTGAAATAGGAAATTCCAGGTTCTGTACCACAAATAAGAAAATGTAAATCAAAATCCCAACACATTTTTAATTACGCTAATTAACACCCAGCTTTTGAAGAGAGCCTTTCTTAACAATATGCAATATGATTTGCTTCATAGATTTAAATGAAGCATTAACTCTGGGACTGAAAATTAAGCCAATTTAAAATTGCAGTTCTTCAAATGTCCACTTGAGGCTGGCTCGAAAAGTGAGTCAATCCCCACAGACTCCAATGCTAAGATGACCAATTTTACAGCAAAAATAAGTGAGTTTACAGCCTGGAACAAACAACAGTTTTTGTCTCTACAGATAATTTCCTAGTTCATCACAACTGTATTGAGGTTACGGCAATTGTTTAAACATAGAGAATTTTTTTTGTAAATGTAATATCAATGTTTGTTCAATATTTAAAATAATATTACTTCCCAGCACTGGCAGCTAAAAGGCAAAATCTAATGGTTTGACAGGAGAGAAGAGTCCACTGCAGGACAAAAAACAGCAAAAGGCTGCAGAGTACAGTTAGTAAGTGAGCAACAGTCTCGTGGTGAGTAAGAAAAAAAAATCTACTTTAGAAACCAGCTTTAGTACATTTTACAAATATGGAAGAAAATGACTGCTTTGAATATGTAAACTCCAGCAAGAGAACAGTGAAAGCAATACTCAATGACAGATGGCACTGAGAAACAACAGTCAGGCCCAGACATCATGACTTGAGTTTCATTAAAAAGCTGCATCTGAACAAATGTGTTTGATTCAAAATGTAACTGGGGAAAAAAAAGTAACATATAGCCATATTTTCTAAGAGACAGGGTTGCTAAGAGACGGGAGAGGCCAATCACACTAAATTACCCATGAGAACAGGGCTAATCAGGCAGATGAAGTGAAAACACCTGTGTGCATGGACCTGGACTGTGTAGAGGCTTAAGTTCACTCAGAGACACTTAAGGAGTTGACCATTTAAATAAAACTGTTAAATAGTTAAAGATGAGGCAGGAAAGGATCTGCCCTTTGAGAGAAAACCCAAGCAACAGTGCTGGTTCCCTGCTTAAACACACAGAGACATAAATCATTGTTAGGTCACTGCAGTCAATTTTGTGAAATTGGATAGACATAAATCTTACTTTAAATTCTAGCCCGTTAAGCTTCTGTCAATTTTCGCCTGAAATTTCTACTGAAGATGTACGGAAAGTAAATTGAATGCTGTTCTTGAACTGTTTGGAGTACTTCATTGAAAAACTGCCTTTCTTTCAAAAATAAAAACATTTCTAAGTGACCCCAAACTTTTTGAACGGTGGTGTCTATACAGTTCACATATACATACATATTACATTTGTAAGAGCACTGTATTGCATCTTGTGTAAAATAAAGAAATGATGCCAGTAGAACAAAAAACATAAAGAGATCAACCTTGTACATCAAATGCACCAGCCAGGCACATACAGGCGCTTGGACTGAGCTGTTGTTTGTTGAGCGTTGTGACAGAAGTAGGAATAAAAGGCAGTTCTCTGAAGCATCTATCTGATGGTAGCAGTTTGTAATCTGAAAATAGAATGTGTGAGGAGTCCTTCACAATCTTGTGTGTCTGTCTGACAACAGCCAGATTTGTTAATTTATTCTCGCTTAGATTCATATATTAGTGTTTATGTTTAGAGAAATTAAAAAGTAGGCTCATTCTTCTGAAGGCTGCTGAACTGCAGCCCATCTTAATCGTTCGCTCAATCAGTCAACTGTGACATTTCTAATCCTACAATTCCATTTAATGCAGTCATCTTCCTTCCCTGCCAGCTAGAGTTGTCTTTTTATAAAGCAAAGAGTAAATACACTTTGAAATGTTATGCAGCAGACTAAGATTTACAGGCTGGGTTTTCTCATGTTCCTCCTAATTCATTACAAGCACAGCCATATTAGGTTAAATGATCTTGAATTATGGATAGGTCTAGCAGCAGTGCGGTTAATTTTCACTGTAAATTACTTTATAGTTCAGTAATACAAAATATTTACAGGCAGTGCATGAGAAAACCTGGACCCTCCAAAGCCTGCATGTTTGAGAGAGAGATTGAAGAGATGTGGACGAGTAATCACAGCCTAGCCTACTGCATGCCACTTTTCTGCAACAAACCCATGATATTTTCTGTTGAGCTTATCCGAATCCACCCACTTCTGGTTGCCTGCAGGATCGGAGTTTTACGTGTCGATCCACGCATCACTACTTCCCCACAGGCTGGTTGCAGGTTATCAAACTCGACTCACAGCAAACTCTTGCATGCCACGGTCAATCATTCTCACCTAAATTCACTTTACCCTGAGCAAATATAAACCTGCAGCGTGCACTCAGAGGATTACAAGCGTCACAATATATATTGATGTTTGCTAAAGCTTTATCTCAAGTTTTTACATTCACATTTGCCATATCCTCAGGTGGGAGTCTTTTAGTAGATCTCCCCTTTCCATTTAGAAAAACTCTTTGGATCCACAGTGCTGTGAAAAACTATTTGCCAGGTATCCTCTATTTTTTTGCATGTACTGTAGTTCACACTTAAATGTTTCAGATCATTCAACCTAAATTTACTCTAAGACAAAGATAACCTAAGAAAACACAAAAAGCAGTTTTTAAATGATGATTTTATTTAATGATGGAAAAACGTTGTCCATCCCATCTTGCCTTATGCAACAAAGTAACTGACCCTCTAAATCTTTGCTACTAAGGGTGGCTGGGCACCAACAACTACAGTTATATGTTTGTGATAGCTTCTGATCAGTCTTTTACCTCACCATGGAGGAGTTCTGGTCCACTTTCCTCTGCAGAATAGTTTGAATTGCGCATCATTAGATTTTTTTTAAATATAAATTTCCATTTTAAGGCATCTCAATTGTATTCATGTTTGACTTGGCCACTCCAAAACTGTAATTTTGTTCTTTTTGAACCATTCAGAGGTGGACTTGATTGTGTGCTTTAGGTCATTGTCAAGCTGCGCAGCACATTTATGTTGAGCTTCAATTCATGGCTCCATCAGTTATGACAAGCCGTCCAGGTCTTGTGGAAGCAAAGCAGCCCCAAACCATCACGCTACCACCACCATGTTTCACTGGAATGCGGTATTAGCTTTTTGGCAGATATAATGGACCCATGTCTTCCAAAAAGTTGCACCTTTGACTCCTCAGTCCACAGGATGTTATCCTAAAAGTCTTGTAGCTCATCCAGACGTTTTTTTTTTTTTTTTTGCAAATTCCAGACGAGGCTTTACGTTCTTTTTGGTCAGGAGTGGTTTGCGTCTGCAGTTCTTTTCATGTTTGTCTTGGTTCTTCTGTGGCCTCCTAGATGAAATGTTGATGCGTTCTTGGAGAAATTTTGGTCATTGGGCTACTCCATTTGTGCCTCTCACTGTGGTTCACTGGAGGTCCGGAGCCTTAGCAATGGCTTTGTTACCTTCCAGACTAATACATTCGAATGACTTTGCTTTGCATCTGTTCTTGAATCTCTGTAGAACGTGGCATCATGAGCTGCTCTTTGAGACCCTTTAGCTACTTCACAACACCAGACAGGCTCTATTTAAATGATGCTTAGATTCAACAAGCCTGCCAGGAATTATATGTGAGTCTAGCTGTTGAACCTCCACATTAATTTGGTTATTTGGTAGATTGGTAGCTGAGGGCGCTATTATTTTTTTCACACAGGGCACGATGGGCTTTTACATCATCATTTAAAAACTGCATTTTGTGTTTTCTTGGGTTATATTTGTCTGACTCAAAAATGTATGGTATGACACATGGCGGCATGGCTCAGTGGGTAGAGTAGCTGTCTTGTAACTGGACGGTTGCCGGTTTGATCCTCGGCCCGTCGAGATCATGTCGAGGTGTCCCTGAGCAAGACACCGAACCCCTAATTGCTCCTGGTGGGTTGTGGTTAGCGCTTTGCATGGCAGCTTCCGCCATCAGTGTGTGAATGTGTGAATGTGACGTATCATGTAAAGCGCTTTGGATAAAAGCGCTATATGAATACAACCATTTTACATTTAAGTATGAAATTAGCTGTAGATACCAAAACTATTTTTGCAGAAGGCTGTGAATGTGTTTAGTCCTACTTTAAAGTTGGGCATTTTAACATGGAGGTCAATGAGGACAGATTCTTTATTGGAGCTAACCTCAAACAGACATTTGAGGAACTTCAGTTTTAGAGGTCTAGTGGTTGCTAGAGGTAAAATAATAATAATGATAAAATAGTAGTGATGTTGAAAAGACTATCTGTGTTTACTTTATATATGTGGTAGTGACTAATCCCATAGAGCACAGGTCGGCAATTAACGGCAAGCAAAAACATCTGGCTCGTGAGATTGTTTGAACTAGAGAATGAAAATAACAAAATAAATTATACTTTTTAAAAATCGGACTGACAGTCTCAAAAAGCTCTTTATTTGGAAACTTCATTTTTCAGAACAGAAACATTTCACTCTATCTAAATTCTTATTTGTGATGCGAGGGTGAATCAGCGCATCAGCGAGGTGCAGCGTGGACGCTCAACATGCAAAAACAAATTACGTCAGCGGACAGCGCCTGGTGCTGAAATTCCAATAGTCTCTAGAACACAAGTTGCCACTCAAACAACGGACAGAGGCGTCATATAATTATGATTAATTAAATCACTTCTTTCAAACAGGCCAGACATCAAACATAGGTGTAGGAACAGAAATGTGAGTAGCACGAGTTTCAAACATAACGTGCGTGTTATTTAGGCCTTTATGTGACTGTGATGGCACAACAAATATGAACCGATAACAATGCATTGCACTGTCGGAAGCAAATCAGAGCAAAAAGGCTGAATCCACTCGACCGTGGGCTGCCGGGCTCGGCCCGGAAACGACAGAGCAGACATGCTTACAGTAGCCCTGAATTATATCCAGCCACATTCATTAAAAATACAGTTCAGATTTCAGACACAATAACTACTCATCTAGTGTGAAAAGTGGCATTTCCCGCTGGTCACTATTTTCTGGATATCTGGTGAAATAGACGTCACTTTAATCTTCAGGCAGTTCTCGAGGTTTGGGTTAGTCAGTCTGTTTCTCTCGTACGTTTTTATTGCATTCATTGCTGAGAAGGACGACTCGCACATGTAGGAATCAATGCCCTTTCTGTACACACAAAGAAAGTACATCTTAGGGGTAAATCAATTTTCTCTTCGCCCTTGTTTAAAGCAAGAATTGTGGAGGGATTCTGAACTCAAAAAGTGTTTTTTTGTGTGTGTGTGTTTGGGTGTGTTCCTTGTATCTCTTGGTGTATCTTTGAAGCTGAGAAATCTGATTCAAATACTTCACAGTCACACTCTGTATATGTGTATACCAGAGTACATGCTGTGTATAGTGTAGTTTGCAAAAAAAAAAATGCATGGAATATTGTGAAAAATATGTACGTTATGGGCGCCTTACATAAAAGTCTTGCACATGCTGTGAGAGCATTCATGCACAAAACGACACTGTAGAGGATACAGTCACTTCAGCTGTTGTTCGCTTTTTCTCTTTTCCTTTTGGATCAGCATTTTATCTACCCAGAAGTAAATCCCACTCTGCTTTAGCTGTCCAAGAACTTGCATTACAATAAGACAAATGGATGACACTGTGACAGAGCTGCAAATCAAATAAAACCACAGTGGGCCCCGACCAGACAAAAAGAGCTCCATGAATATTCCTATTCTTGTCGCAGTTTAATATTTCATCTCTGTGTGCCATTTTCAAAGGCAGAACTAATTTCTCACATTAATTACTAATTTCACTGATAGCGTTAGCACTGATAAGTGTGATGATGATCGGATTAGTCAGGCTGTATTATACTTAAAGACCCACAGTGAGATCATGAACGCATTGGAATGGAGGACACTGATAGGAAAGAGTTTGTTCATTACATTGCTTCATTTCCCCATTTGCAACATCTGAGTGATTGATTGTACGGATTCATTATAAACATATTTACAGCTTCAGAGCCATTCAAATATATTTACTTTGGGCCTTTGTGTTGCATGAATTCATTAACTATTCTTTTAAACAATACAACTTGTTGTTTTATGTGTCCAGATTATATAGAAATGTGTACAGCAAAGACATAATTGGCAGCGGTACAGATATATTCCGTCATACTTTCATACATTCATATTTTATCGAAAAATAATCTTCAATGAACCAGTCCCATGACAACACCTTCTACAGATTTTCTTTGCTTGACTGCTGCTAGTCAAAGCCGAGACTGAGAGAGAAATCTAACTATTGCATTCTTCATAATTTATAAAAGCTTTGTTTATGAAATCTGACAGCTGACTTTTTAATCAAAGCTACACGATGTTGACTGAGACAATCGCCCACTGATGAAACTACATGAAAATATCTTTGCATTTATAGTATTGGATCATTCCATCTGAAATCATCAGAGGCCTTCTGCTCAACCATCTCGGATTTGCTTGAAACCTTTATATATATTTAAATATACAAATATTTCATGTGATATATATATTATTGATGACTGTTTTTTTTTGTTTTTAAACTGGCTGTTGACCCACTTTTATGACATTTTGCACACTGAAATTTGAGCCTATGTTTGAACTGCAACATTTCAGTAGTTATTAAAGATAAAAGTCTGAAATTTTCACTTTTATTTCTCATCATGCCATTGATTCAGAATCAGTAATATTGGACAAGCACATTAAACAGTCTCTAATTATAGGTGAGCTGAATTATGAAACTTGAAGCTGTCCTGAAAAGTCCCATCTTTGAGCAAGCATTATTGAAAACAAATAACTATAATAAATACTCAATAAGTGACATGGGACAAGAATATAAAACATATAGAATAATTTTTAATATGCAATGTTTAATTACAAAATTGAAATGAAATAACCTTTATTGAGCTTTTATAACTGACTGAAAAATATTCATAGTTTGTTAGATATTATCGTTCAAACATTGACTCAAATTTCAATGCACAAAAAAGTGTTTGTTATATCAAAGCACTTTCACAACTATCAATTTTCCAAATATCTTTCCAAACATCCACATCTTATGCTATAAAATTTTCCAGCAACTTGGAGACTTTAAAGCATACATTGTTCAAAAGATCTGTTGGTTTGAGATGGAATGACCCTATTAAAAATTCCTGTTTTCAGCGACACCCCCATACAAAATCACAAGCCACACACAGTTAATCACATGTTCCACCACCCAACAGTCATGATTCTACCAGAAAGGATAGGAGGAGCTACTGACTGTCTTCAACTCACCTGGGCATGAAGCAGTGCACTGTTTTTTCATGTTTATTATTCATGGTGTCAGAGGACTCCCTTTTCTCCCTTAGTCCCTTTTCGCTTTCATGTGTGGTAACCTGGAATTGTTCTGGACTGACTGTCAAGATCATACAGTGGAAACTGGTTGGACTTCTGAGAAACAAACCTAAAACAATCACTTACAGCCATAGGTGCCACCCAAGAGAACAAAAGAAGAATCTTTGAAACTGCCACTTTAATTCAAGTCCAATTTTCCATTGCAATCTATCAGAGCTTGGTCAAACCGTAAACTGTAAATAGAATATGGACATAACCTCCAGGTTTGAAAATTAAAGCTAGTATAGAAGCTGCATTTTTTCTGGGGGCCAGCAGGGGGTGACTCCTTCCATAAAGCAATCTGTTTGTGTATAACTGTATGAGAAAATGGCACTAATCATCACTTGATTTGCTATACTGGTAAATGTTTTCCTAATGAGTTTATGGTCTTGAGCGCTGGTTTAAAGTCTCCTTCAATACGGCATGATGTTCATTTTGTAAATTCTGGTCCCATTTAGGGTAAAGTTAATGATAAAGCAGGGTGTAATTTAGGCTGTTGCCACTTTATGATTGACAAGCTGCCACTGTACGAGTTGATGTAGTGTTCACAAACTCTCAGATCCATCCCTCAATTGTCTTGTCTGGTTAATTAAAACACCAAGACGTTGATGGGAAAATTCCAAACTTGAGGATATAAAATGCTTCTCCACAAACAAGTGGATTGTGTTACATTGATCTTTCACACAATGTCTATAAGTCAAACGTAATGGATACATTTTTGTTTTAATTAAGTAAGTCATTACTGTCATGCTGATTTTGGATAGTCAAATGGCTTCAAGTCACGCAGCTTCCTCTGTTAAAATAAACAAGTTGATTCTGGCTTGTTATGTGTTTTGTCTCCACCTTAAACTTCCCACTCTGCTGTTTATTCTTATGCAACAATCAGCCTCAGAATGATAATTTTGCCCTAACAAAGCTGTTAATGTCACACATCAGAGGAACTTGGACTCAAGTTTTTGTGAAGCAGTGCAATTCCACTAAATGGTCTATTGATCTCTACCTACTCTTTGCCTCGGGTGGTTGGGGAAAAAAATCCACTCACAGTCAGTGATTAAAACAGAGTGTGGTGCCAAAATGAATGGTATTTAAAAAGTACTCTGACTGGAGCAGCTTTCTGTCCGCCTACTTCAAAACAACTCCAGAAGTTCAGTTTTATTGCTGTGGAGCAGTGATTCTGAGCCTTTTGGTTGTGGTGATCCATTTATTTAAAGCAGTTCAGATTCAGATTCAGATTCTCTCTACTTCATTGATCCCAAATACAGCAATTCATTAGTTTTATTTAAATGACCAAATGAATAATAACTAATGTATAATTGAGTCTGCTGTCAATGTTTAACAGCCTGATAGTAGAAGGAATGAAGGACTTGGAGCAGCGTTTTTTCCTCCAAAGGGAAGCATTATAATGCCGGCCTGAGGGCAGGACTGTGAAGCTGCTGGACAGAACATGGTCAGATTGTCTGATAATTCTTTTTACTCTCTGAGCTGTCGGTTTCTCCCCAGAGAGCACAAGTCTTTTTGCTGGGCTCCAATTATCTTGGAGCAAATTTTCACAAAACCATTTAGGCCCTTTTTGTCCTTCACAGACAATCCATTAAACCATCAAATGGATGAAAAAGTTTGAAAACTATAAATGAATGATGGATAAAAATGACATAAAATGGTTTCACAGACACCAAAAGAGTTACGCTTCTGTATTAAGTTAAAATCTTAATCATACACGCTTGACAGTCGACTGTGTTTAACTTAAGAGTCGACAATTTGAAAATCCTCGTCATGTTTAACACTAGCTTTAGGTTTGTAATATTTGTGCTTTAAATCAATGGATACTCCCTTAGTTTTTTCGAGCTATTTGCAGTGGCTGCATCAACAGAAGTTACATAGTCTCACTTCCCAGTGCAAATATTAGAGGTGCATTATTTTTTTATTTTTTTTGCAAACATGATGCTAACTTAAATTAGCATGATATGACATACGGAAACATGTACAATTTTGTACATGCATATACAGAATTTAAACCTTTTCCCCATACAATTCTATAATTTCATTTAGCAGACGCTTTTGTCCAAAGCGACGTACAACACAAGCAAGAATTCAGACATAAGGAAAAACCTTAAAGTCCTAAATAACTAATCCCCATTTCATCTTAAAGACATAACTGTGCCATATTATCCTAACCCCTATCCCACTTTGCTCTTGGAGTGCAGACTTACTTGTGTTTCCTAAAGTTTCCAGAAGCAGAATGGGAAGCAGATCTTCCTTCTATCAGACTCCACTGTTGTGGAACCAGCTTTCAGTTTGGGTTCAGGAGGCAGACAACGTCTCTACTTTTAAGATTAGGCTTAAAACTTTCCTCTTTGATAAAGCTTATAGTTAGGGCTGCTAGTTATGCTGCTCTTGAACGATGCTGCTGGGGGACTTCCCATGATGCACTGAGCACCTCTCCTCTCTTCTACAAGCATTTATATTCCATCTTTGCACATCATTACCCTTATATACTTCTGCGTTGGCCATTACTGGAGATATGGGATGGGAACCCCCAAACATCAGACATAAATGCCAAATGCTTCGACTTTGGAATAGATTGGTGAAGATGTCAAATCAGAGAATCACTAAAAAGGTCTTTAATTGAGGCATCTCCAATCTTCACCCCTGAGCAAACGAGATAAAGTCTTTATTCCATCTGAATAACTCTATCATTTATTTTTCATAATAGGTTATCATGTGACATCCAGGAGATGAGAAGTAATTTGTTTCTAAGGTTTAAAGAAAAATGGTCTGTTGATATTTAGTATAAACCGAAGTTACGAACTTATTGCCTGATAAAAGATAGGTACAGTGTGGAACCTTATGTTAAGTATAATTTAAGTAAAAAACTGAGATCCTTGTGTGCACAGCTACGTTCAGGAACATTACCGTTAGCTTTAGAGACTGGGAGGTTTAATGCTACTCCAGAGGAGGAAAGACTTTGTTTGCTGTGTAATTTAGGTGAAATTGAGAATGAGGTTCACTTTGTGTTTTACTGTCCTGTATATGAAGGTGTAAGAGAGGTACTTTTCAGTAAGATGTCCTCTGTTTATTTTGATTTCTTTTGGTTGGATGACCATGAAAAACTAGAGGTATGTTTTAGAAGAGGAATTTTTTTCATGGCAGAATTTATTTGCCAGGCCTGGGATAAAAGGCAACATATTTTGTTTAAGGATTGAGTAACAGGATATTGTGATGTTTTGGATGTATTCTGCTGCAATGCGGCCATATTGGTGTCTTGTAAACCCATGAGGGTTGGGCACATTTTTGTGCATGACACGAAAATAAAGAAATCAAACAAATATATCTTCTCGGTCCAGAGCTGTACGTTTCTGAACTGCATTTACTGGATTCACCAACCATCCCAGCGCTTACCGTTATCTGGTGTGTTGTTTGCCTGTTTCTCTCTGCCATCATGTTCTCTCTCACCTTTACCCTCAACCCAGCCTGTCGAGGCTGCCCTCCCCGAGTCTGGTTCTACTGGAGGTTTCTTCTTGTTTATTTCTTTCCACTGTTACTAAAGTTCTTGCTCAAAGGGAATTGAAGAATTTGTTGAGTTTTTTTCTTTAATATAACAGTGTAAGGTATTGACCTCACTACGTGAAGTGCTCTGAGATGATTGAAATTGTGCATTGACACTATAAAAACAACAAAAGCACTCAGAGAGTGCAGTACTCCTCCAAGGCTGTTCATTCTCCCATATGGCATGATCAGAAATGCAGCATTGTTTTTTTTAAAAATGCAACATTTGTTTATTAGTTACTGATGATCTGAAATCACGGCAACATAGAATGTGGTGATTTAATATAGATGTATCCACAAATAAAATGGCCATGCACTGAGCACAGGTGTGTGTTATGCATGTATATTTAATTTATGGATACTGGATTACATGACCTAAATATGTAGCGATTTGTAGTAGGATCGCAATCGTGATCGTCAGCAGGCAGCTGACATAGTGTTCACTTGTTGTCATAGTTACAGTGAAGCTACGCCGCTATCTTGCAATGATACAGAAATCTTTACCAAATCCATGGATCTAGACTAAAGCCGTATCACTGCCAAAATCTAATCACTTGGTCTTTGTGTAATTTCTGACATTTCCTAAAAAAATTCATTCTAATCTGTCGATCTGTTTTTGAGTAATGTTGCTAACAGACAGAAAGACAGACAGACAGACAGACAGACAGACAGACAAACCAACGCCAATTTGCCAATTTGGTTTTGTAATAATCTATAAATAATACAATGTGACTACTAAAGGCAATAATGCACTGGTTCTTCAGAATTCCGATCAAGCGAATCAAACTGGAAACGTCAAAATGAACATTTATCAGACAGAAGAAGAACCGTCATGGCCACTGCTCTGGTGGAAGCTGGGAGTCCAACAGTCATTCTTATGCATCCTGAAAAGTGGAAAATTCAAGTGAATTAAATTAAATGCAGCAAATTGTCGTCACGTAACTCCACCGTGTTCCTTGGTGGACTAATAAAACTGTACTGAACTGAACTGAACTGAACTGAAGAATGAACATGCACGCTTGTGCACTTATCACAGTGGAACTAAACAGCCTTGATTTGGCTTTGAAACATTCGTTTGAAGTAATTTTATGGCCAGTTCTTGCTAGAAACAGTTCTCTTTATCTGATGTTGCAAAGAACACAAAACACCAGTTTCATCAATGTTACATAGTGACAAAATGGACAAAAATTGCTTGCTGAATAATTAATTTGTCATGTAATGCCACTTTGCAATTGATGGAAGATGCCAAACATTCGAAGTCATGCAATGTGTCTCTCCACTTCAGGGAGTTGCTGAATTGCCCGACACAGTAGGGCTCTACTGGCACATTCACAGTTTTAGGAGCTAATTATAGAACTTCAAGAATAAAGCACAAAATGGGTGGCTTTTCTCCTAATGCTTCCCTTTATTGGGTTCAGAAACTACTTCATTTTCGGTGATCTAACGCATCGCTGCTTTCAGATGCTCATCTTTTTTGCCTGCGGACGTGTTGTTCAGGGGAGCAGGTTTATACAACGGCATCAAACTTTACACCTCCTCAGGTGGATCGGCGTGTAAAAAATGCTGCCCACAGACTGACACAACACTGTCTATAAAACATGCATGAGGGACGTTTTCCCATAAAACTCAGCCCAAAGGGTAATGAGTAGTGATGTCCAATAAAGCTAAGAACTCTGGGAGTGATCAACCAATCCCTACGTGACACGATGAGTCACTCTTTCACAGAGAATATCCACAACACCGGATAATACATGCACCCATACCCATGGAGGTGATTAGGAGCAGTTTGTAACGATGCATTCAACTTTGATTTGTTGGAGTACAATCTATTTTAGAGTGTGCCATATGTCCAATCTTACGGGGAAATCAGAACCTCGGGGAATGTGACTCACAACCGACACTGCAGAGAAAGAAAAAACACAGAAATGGGTCGAGGAAACATGAGCATTCAAATGTTGTTTGCAGTTATACAAAATAAAAGTTAAACGAAAGGTTGTTCTTTTTCATATGAATCATTTCCTATAAATTTCTGATAAATCCTGTGTGTTTGCTTTTCAGTAACAAAGAACAAGTCAGAATGGTAATAACCAGAGGGAGCAGAGCAGTTTTTTTTTCTGTTCTCTAATTTGGTGTTTATGTCGTCCTGCGCTGAGAAAAGTCTGGAAAACCTCTCTGACCAGAGTGAATCAGCTAAATCATGAGTCCTGTGATGCAGCAAGATAAAACAATGCTGATAGCTCGTAATAAACACGCCACAGTCTCTAAAAGCAGGAGAGTCTGATGGCTGCCAGAGCGCTTTGAAGCTGGAGCTCACCTCTCAACCTACCACCGTTCCACATCTCCTCTTGTTTTGTTTTGTTCTTATTAGGGAGCTGGCACACACTTCAGGCACATCACCTAGAACTCCACTGTATGCAACAAAGAAAATTACATCGAAATCTCTACTGTGTGCCTACGTGTGTGTATGTATTCCTTCATTTTTCTACCTGGCTAACAGGATGCCTTGTTAACCAGCAGGATAGCTTGATTTCTAAATTGCATCTACACAGTCAGCTTCCAGTGTGTCGAGCTGGTGACCTAGAAAAGAAAGCAGAGAAGTTTTTGGGTCAGGGGCTTTTTTCCACAATGGTCTCCCCCACACTAGCACAGTCATTTAGACACAGAGGCAGGACTGGAAGGTAATGCAGGAGGGCCAGTTTAAGAGGGCATCAAATATTCATGTGGGCCTGTGAATTGCTGGCCAGGTTTCCCCTGCCTGTAGGTATGTTACTGCCTGTGCTCCTTCATCACTGTCTTCCTGTGTGGACCCTTGGGTGCCAGATTCTTCACAGTGGCATGATTGGACGCAAGAGGGGGGGTGAGCCAACAGAGAGCAGGGCTCCCCTCTACGGGCTCTCTTTTGGCAAAGTAATGCAATATCATGTGTCAGGCTGAGCGTGGAGCCTAATACCGCTGGTGATAGATTAGTTCCACCAGCTCTCGGAGAGGTCCGTGCCTCAGGTGTGGGTTTTCCACTTTTGGTTGTGTCACATTTTACTGTGAGAGCTTCATTATGAGATGAAGTGATGAGCCTTGGCTGCAGAATAGACAAAGAGGACGCTGCAGTTCATCATGAGCGCTGAACTTGTGCATCCTTTGAGGTCCAGAGCGGTGTTCCAGAAACCTCTGGTCATCTGATTCTCCTGAGTGAAGCCAAGAGATGAGAGAGAGAGAGAGAGGAAAGGAGAGGGAGGGAGAGAGGAGAAGAGAGGAAGGGAGGGAGATACTCTGACTCTCCACTCGCTGGTGCTCAGAGTCTCTCTTTCTACTTAGCTCTCCCTCCACTTTCCCTCTCACTACTAACCCACACCTGTACCTTCTCCCATCTCCCTCCACTGCTTCCCAAACTCCTGCCCTGATGAAGTAATTCGTGGAGTGGCAGAAGGAGACTTTGAATCGATAGAAGAGCAGCTGTCAGCTACAGAGTTGCAACAGAGAAAAACGCTCGAGGGGGACAGAAACAGACGGAGACAGGCGGAGGAAAGGGAAAAAGCGAAGACTGCTCCAGGTGACCGAGTTGCAATGGAGGCGCACAGCATGCGTGATTAGGGAGCTCCGCTTTGTGGAGGCGCCGGCTTTGTTCAGGTGGATTACAAAAGTGAACAACCCTCACAACTGACCGGGGTCGTCTTTGTCCGTTTCACTTGATCGGATTTCCTTCATAATCATGAATGTGTCGCCGCCAGACCGCAGGAAAAACGTGCGAGAACTGGCTCTGGAGATTGGCATCCGAGTTCTGCTGTTCGGAGTTTTTGTGTAAGTAAAACCTCATCCAGCTGAGTTTTCTGTCTCTTCGGAGGCATCCCGGTGTCATTCGGCTTGGTGACTGACGGTATTCATATTCCTTTGCGTGATTTAGTCGCCGAACTGCTGTATTGAGGTTGATTTGCCGCGGTGTGCTGCTGGACGAACAGGTCCCTCTGTCGGTGCGCAGATCAACACCACGGACAGATCAGTTGTGTGTTAACAGGTTGCAAAAAACAAGTTGAACCTCCTCCTGCTTCCGACTTCACCCCATAAATCATTCTTAATGACAGCTTGGGCATGTTACTATCACTGATGGTGAGACAGAAACAGCCTCTTTGACCACTTCACTCCACAAGACAGTAACACTAGGGGAAGCCCACAGTGATGCAAGAATATCATGCAGTCTGTACTTTTTTTTGTAACATGACATTCTTTAAGAGGATTGTGCCTCACAGGCATCAAAACTTTACATTAATTATTAATTGTTTGTCTAGCCTGGAGGCATTAAGCCCCTTTTGCATCATAATCGGCTCATTTATTGATTTTCTGCTTGATATGATCTGAAAAATGCCCCAAGTCCTGCTTTTCTTAAATGACTCACCTTGCTGTGGCTTTTATTCCATCTCTGGGAAAATAAAGTCAGGAATGAGGCTCCTCTGATTGAGCCCCGAGTAGCTAAGCTGCCTGCATTCCCTGTGCATATTATCATTAATATCTGTCCTGGGGCTAAGTGTAAGTCTAACTCCATGTGTGCTGTCACACTAAATGGATTATGCAGAGAAGACGGAGCCTGATGCTGCACATTCATGGCGTTTGACAAACTCAAGTGGAGGGATTTGACCAAAGAGTGAAACATGTCAGAGCGGAGGCAACATAGTTCAGCCCTTAGTGTGTCTATGTGCGTGTGAGTCTGTGAGATCCACATTTCTGGCCGATTTGCTGTTGTGAATGAGTGCTCAAGGCCACATAAAAAGCAATTTCACACAGTATCACCATCATCATCGACTAACTGCTGCACTCTGCCACCGAAGCGCCAGCCATAAAGTCCTTGATCACTCTAATGAAGTGGGTTTTACTCCACATTTTCTCTCTTTGCTACACACAAAGCAAACTAAGATGAATAAACTGTGTTTGTTGCGACGCTGCGTCTCGATCTGCTTTGCTCTTACAGCGAGCAGTGCCCTTAAACTGACACTAAATTAAATGTGGTTCCACCGCCGGCAGCATCAAATGTCCACATTGGGGCTGCAACTGTTACTTTCATCGTCATTTAGTTGCTTATTTTCTCAATTGATATAAAATGACAGAAAACTGTGTAAAAAGGTTGATCTGTGCTTACAAATGTCTGGTTTTGTTGAAAACCCAAAGATGTTGAGTTTACTGTGGTAGACGAGGGAAGAAATCAGAAAATATGGAAGCTGACATAAAAGAATTTGGACTTTTGTTGCTTATAAAAGACTCAGCCTGATTCATTGATTATCAAAACAGCAGTTGATTAATTTAATAGTTGACAACTAATCAGTTATTTAATCATCATGCAGCTCTCCACATGCTTAAACACATATAATGCCTTCATATTTGCACTGGGGGCTGCACAGTGGCTTGGTGGTTAGTACGTTCCCCTTGCAGCAAGAAGATCCCTGCTTCACATCCCGGCCTTCTCGGGATCTTTCTGCATGGTGTTTGTAGGTTCTTCCTGTGCATGCGTGGGTTTTCTCCAGGTATTATGGCTTCCTGCCACAGTCCAAAAACATGCCGAGGTTAATTGGTGATTCTAAAGTGTTTATAGGTGTGAATGCGAGTGTGATTGTTTGTCTGTATATGCAGCCCTGGTCAGCCCTGGGACAGACTGGTGACCTGTCCAGGCTGTCTCCTGCCTTCTCTCTGAAGTCAGCTGGGATAGACTCCAGCCCCCTGCGACCCTAATGAGGATTAAGCGGTGTATAGATAATGGATGGATGGATATTTGCACTGCTCAGCTTTGAGAAAGTTGTAATCTTTTGGTTAGACTACGTGTCTATGTCTTGTGAACTGCTTTCAGGAAATTGTTGTCTGAAGCAGAAACTCAATACTGAGGAGAACAAAGATGTGAAAAATACATTAACACAAATCATAGCTCCCCTAACTCTGAACATCATCCTCATCACATCCAAGGCTGATAGAAACTTACATGTCCCTACACTGACATATTCTTTTCATCCATGTGTAAAGCTTTATTGCATAGTCAATCTTAAACTGCTTACCTAAGTCCCATTGAGGCATTATTCCAAGCATCCATGTCCTAAAGACACAATGTATCTTGCTTCATGGCTGTTTACTCTCTGGCATGGAGGTGTGGATTGTCTAGTACCTAGAGATGTGACGTTCGCGAACGAGTCACTCGTTTGAAAGGCTCTTTTAAGCGAACGATGAGAACCAGTTTGCAGTCGTGAGCCATTTGTATGCCGTAATTATTCTGATCCATATCGTATCTTATAACTGCTACCAGTGATTGTTTCTTTAAAAAATAATTTAAAAAATAGTTACCCTTGGTTGGCTTCTAAAAAGTAAATGAATACAACAACAAGCCAGTCTTTTGAATGGCTCCTGAAGATCCGGCTCCCTTCAAAGAGCCACAAATCCCATCTCTACCAGTAACTTCCTGTCATTCAGAGTAAGTTAGATGAATAGCAGAACGTTACTTGACTCAATGCTTCTGATTAAGAGCCCTGATTTCTGATAGAAAGTTTCAATCATGTATTTTGAGGCAGAGGAGCATTCGGTCTATTACATTTCTTTGGGTCTGGCAGTAATTGTTGTATCAAACAAGCTTTAATCCCAGCAGATCAGCGAGAGTCACCCTCTGGCCTTGAGGGGCAGTGGTTCCCTGTTCTTATCTCACCTCGAGGACCAAGGTGAAAGCAGGGTAATTGGGGTCAACTAGAATCTGCTGTTTTCCTCACCAGAGGTGTAACCGAGAGTTTTTAGCTGTCGCCTTTTGTGCCTGCTGTTCAGTGTAGGTTCAGTGTAGGTGTAAGCTCAGTGTGGTTTTATTTTGGGGCAGAAAATGGCAGCCTTATTGGAGCCTGTTTACCAATAAGATTTAGCAATCATGTGTCTCCTTGCTTCATTACTTGGTTAAAATCTCATTTCTCCCGACAGATTTTCATTTCAGTATTTTCCTCCTCTGCAGCTCGCTATTAAATATGAACAGGAGGAGAGGGAAAAAGAGCTGATTTTCTCATTTGCTGTTCATATTCCTTCATAATTGTGAACATGTACCGAGGGATGCTGGGAAATTAATTAATTAATCCTTTAGTTTGGGCTCATGAGGAGATATGAATACATCAGAGAGGTGTCTTTCATCAGAGATCACACGTGCACATTCGGTAATTCTGTTTGTCTTTGTTTCCAATTAAATAGCTGACTAGCATGGAAGTTCTCCTCTGTGCATGACTGGTCACCCACACAAACAGGAGAATTTAAACCTTGGAGCCCTGAATTCAAAAACATTATTCACACTCGCATCTTTGCCAAAGACGACCTGCCTTTAAGGGAATGTTATTTTTTATCTGCCCTCGCTTGCCAAGCTGCTTGTCTGTTCCGGGCCTCAGGAGGTGCGCTGACCTTAGCAACGGGCCAAGTGTGTGACGTTAGGTTGACCCTGTGCTATGAAACCGCTAATGCCATGCCAGTCACCCAAGCTTGGCACCCCACGAGTCCCGCATTTCCCGAGTGTAAAGCAAAAGTTTCAATCTAAATGGAAATGGATCTTTGACATTTAACAAAAGTGGGGGGAAAAAAACAAAAGCTGAAAAGTGACTCCGAAAAAGATAAAGTCCTTTTTATTTCTTGCGCTTAGCTGCTGAACACAGAAGGAGAGGATAATGAGATTGCTGCATTTCACTTTCCTTGTAATCCGGAGCACAACAAGCGAGAGCTCAGACAACTACCAAGAAGTCATTTCTTTCTTGAGTGGTCATGTGAGAGAGCTCATGTCCTAAATCAAATCAATACAAGCTCAGAGGTAAAGTTCCTTGTATTCTGAAGCTCATTCTTGGACACCTGAATAAGCAGGTAATTCCGGTAAATGTGAGAAAACTGGGTAGACGTGGAGCCGGCGATGAAGCAGAAGGAACAGAGACAAAAAGACGGAGGCAGAGGAGGAAGATAAGGCGGAGGACACGCAGTTAGGGAGATCTAGATTGCTTTGAGATTTTATAGATTAAGACACAGGCACAGAAAATAGAGAGGCACCAAAACCACTCTGAGAACTCTTATCTGTGCAATCTAAAAGCTTCTTGATGGAGTGATTGGCCGGAGAAGAGGGCAGCTGTTTTACAGGCTAATGTACACAACAAAGTAGAATGGATTTGTTTGTGCCAAGAGAAATAATTTGGACCCAAGCAGATTGTTTTTTGTTTTGTTTTTTTGGAAAGAATTATGTTGATAAAGCAGGATTTTTGTTAATTGCACTGGCATTGAAGCATGCTAGTCTATCGAGGGTGTGATAAGTTTAAAAACTGTATTATCTGATGTTGGCATTCTTTTAAGGTTAATTTCTGATGGAGCTGTAGTTAAAAGTGCTATGAACAACACGGTTCATCCCTGGAAACAGTGTTTGGTTCACTGCATATCATCCTCTCCTCTCAGAGGAAGGCTTAGGAGCAGCTCTGGGACGCAGCCCAGAGCCTTGGCAAGTGTCAGCAAGCCTTGTGAGATGTTGGGGAAGAGCAGAATGTCAGGCCTCTGACTCTTTAAGAATAAGCAGATTGTGTAGCGTGCATGTTAAATATGAGAGCAGCTGTGCTTTGTTTAGAAAATCTTTTCATGGGACTGATTCCAGACTCATCAGGACACGTTGTCTCCGTGGTTGATAAAACGCTGAGGGTATTGCCCACATTGTTGTCGGATTAATGATGTAAAAGATGGATATAACTAAGTTGCAATTCTGATTTCTTCCCTCCTGGTTGACTTGGCACCACCTGTGATTGCCATGGTTACAGGGAGCGTAGTTCAATGGTGCAAAAAACATTCGCTGAACAGCAACTTCATCGAAAAAATGGGTGCATTTCTTCACAGTGCAACCAAACAAACTTAGAGTTTTGTAGTTTGAAAAACAAGACAGCCAAAGACTATTCTAAGCACGATCTGATTTCATGGCACATGCAGCTGTCTGCACAACAGGTCGAAGTGGAGCCGGCCGCCCCATTGAGGAGGATGTGTACAGCCTGTGGCCTGCAGCTCTTCATCTAACAGCTACTGTGGCTGTGCCGTCTTGTTCCATTAAAAATTAAATGGTCCACTGACAAAATACACACAAAAAAAATGCTGAAATTCTTTGATTGGCCATTGCAGTCAGCGCTTACTGCAGTGACAAACACATTACAGTTTGGGCTTTATAATTAAAACCCCCTACTCCACCCTCATGTTTTGCCAGTTGAATGCGTTTACTGTGAACCAGCATGTTTTGCATTAGCGGTAACTTAATAAAACCCGTCTCGGTGTAAAGAGAACAAACAGGAGACGGCGAGGGTGTTATCAGCGATATAAAATTGCGGTGGATGACATGCACGCATGGTTTTTCTGTATGAGCAAATACCTTGTGCTTAGGTAGGGAACCTGAAAATATAAATAAAGATGAAAATATATCAAAAAGTGATTACAGGATGCAAATACACTGAATGTCCTGGGCAGAAAAAATGGACAAAACAACTATTACAGATGCCATTAGATTTCATGGAGATATTAGGGATTATAATCTTAAAGGGACATTTTTGTAGTGATGTCCTGACACTTACATATTTCTGTACATTATTCCAAATTCCATTCACAGGCATGTTATTATGCAATGTAAGTAAAGAGAACTTGATCCAAAGGCCACAGGTGTGAGCACCAAAGCTGTATTAAGTGGTGTTTAATCTGATAAAGGTTGCTAATACCACCACCTCCCCAAACAGACACTGCAACTCTGCAGCACTTCCACTTTTTGTTTTATTTCACCTGTCTATATGATTTAGTCTGATCGCCTTCTCCCATGTGCCTAATTTCCAGGCTAACAAGCTCACTCCTGCACAGCAGAGTAAAGAGAGAGGGTAAATATGACTCTCTAGAAAGTCCAACATACAGCATTTAGACACAGTTATTGTTTATTGGAATCCGGTTGACTTAACTGGAGATACTGTAGAGACAAGTAAATACTGGAGTAGAAGTTATTGACTGGAGGATTCCAAAGGGAAGCCCATGTTGTGCTGTTTCTCTCTATACACATTCGCCATTTGTTTGTTTGTTTTTGTGCATTTCTGTTCCATCCTGGTCAGACGTCACTTTTCAACAATGTGACAGATTCGTAGCTGGAGCCATCTGCCATTTGGTCCCGTTTCACTGGCTGCATAATTACCACAGTGTGTTGTTCTTAATTTTGGTTGCTACCATCCGAAGCACTAAATCAGAGGTCATCCAGTCTGTAACCCTCATCATGTGGGAGATGAAGCAAAAATTGATATTGCATGTTTTATAGCTGAATACGGCTGCATGACAATAGAGACTCTTCCCCACTGGAGGCGGCTGACAGAAACTGACGTGAGACCGGCGGAATACAATACTTGAAAAAGCCTGACCTCTAGAAATGCTCATTGGATATCTGTCTAACGGGGAGAACAACCTTTGTTGTGCTTGATTTTAAGGGATGAAATAAACCTGATTAATTACTGGCTTCTTCAAGGAGTAGCCATTTTAAAGTGGCAGCCTTTTCAAGTACGTCTAATTAAACCAAACAAAGGAAAGATTATTCAACAAGGACACCTGAAAGCAAAGTACAAAGGAAACAGCATGAGAGTGCGAGGTATGGAAAAGGGGTTTGTGCGCTGGATGGCGTCTTTGATTGCCGACCATGGTATATTGAGAATCTGAGAGGTCTGTGAAAAATACATGAAAATATGCAATATGAATAAGAGAAAATTGGCAGGCAGAGGAGGCTATGGCAGAGAGAAGATTCACATAAAGGGAAGATTAGCAGAAAGGCAGAAAGGAGGGGAGGCAGGAAAGTATTGATCAGTAAACTAGACAGGTGCTGTGGCAGGAATAATCAGGATTCATATGAAAGCAGAGGCAGCTGACTGTCACACACCACGACCAGGGATTCCCCGACAGCTCGGTCTGCCACCGCTCCAAGCTCCTCTGGCATTTCATTCTCCACAATCGTTTGATCAGCTCATTACGTCTTGCTGTCCCTGCTGTCATCTATCCAACGCCATCTCCTCATCCCTCCATAGGCATCGGATCACCCAGCTCCTCTCCGTTTGTCCTTTTCACCACTTTCTCTAAAAGGAACACACCAGGTTTTTGCAAATATCGCCCTGTGGGTCAGTGAGTAGACGATGAAAATTTACTGCAGGCACAACACTGATTGAATAAGAGAAGAAAAACATGAAGATAGTTGTTTGTTTGAATGTTGATTAGGGTCAACATGAAACTGCAATTTCAGTGTATTTATCTGAAAAGGGGCCATTTGCATTAATCAACATTCATTTACGCTGGCGCCACCAGCTCTTTCCCCTGATGTGGACCGGCATTAAAATGAATTTTTACAATGTGTACAATATTTAAATTTACCTGCATTCTAATAGAAGCATCAATGCCAACAGAAAACCCAAATACAACTAAACACAGCATAATATACTCAAATACACAGGTACAGTATGAGTTAAAGGTGGAAAAAGAACAGCATCAGTGTCAATAATATTGGTTTCTTAATAGGCAATTTTGTAAATCTTGCATAAATAAATAATGGGATAGGGACTGTCTTATTGATTGTGGTATTGAATTCTATTGTTGTGATACTTAGAAAGGAAACAAGGCCTGACTAAATGCAATTTTCCAAGCTGCACTTCTAGTAGCTCTGTTTGCAGTCGAATTGAAATTGATGAAGTCCACCAGAAGAGGAGGAGCTAAACGATGCATAATCTTACACACTATAAATAAGTAAACATAAACTTAGAAGTCAGTCATAACAGACATGACATTTGCATGATTTTTATTGTGAATTCAATACATTTAATCTGAGGAGTACTCAAGCTTTATTTCTTTTGTTCCATCCAGCCTGTTCTTGTATCACAAAGTAGTTTTGGTAGAAATCCAAACCAATTTCCCCAACTTAATGTTGCAGTCATTAGTGTATGCGACTTAATAATTCATAATACTTTGAAGAGTTGCAGTTCCTTCCTCCCAAATCTCCCCCCATTAGCCCACATTACAAAGTGAAACTAACAATATGCTGCACTGTTTACAAGGCAACATTTCAAAAACTTAGAAAAGCCACTCATATCACAGTAAGAGTTGTGTTTCATAGGCAACGTTTTCAGCTGGAATTATATGCTGGAATTCAACTGCGTCTCTTATACAGTTACATTTTACACTGCTGATTCTGTGGGGAAAACTCTGACTGCAGCACAGTGACATATTGCGGTAAATTGTAGTGCCTGGACAACCTTAAGGATCCAGGTTCTTCATCCTGATTAAAGTGGATCGGCAATCTCAGGCCTCCTACTTGTTGTTTAGGGGTAGAAGAACTGAGATTGCTGAAAAGAGCAATTGTTACCGTTGAAAATGAAACGTGTTGCCGGCTGAGAAACCTGCCTCTCGATACTTTCACCTGTTTTAGATTGACAAGATCAAGGCCTTGAACATTTTCCACAATGCTTGGTCACTCAAATTGAGATTTTTTTCTGACCTCTTCTGAAGTGCAGATTTTTTAAAAACTCAAATTTGTGTGCATGCATAAGAGTTTGGTAAATGGCCACTGTTGCTTTGTGTAATGAGCACGTGCCTGAAACAAAAACACTGCCAGAAATACACCAGCTTCTTTAAATTTAAATGGCATTGCTGCACTGCTTCACCAGCACACACTACTTCTGTACCCAGCATTACTTTTTTACAGCATCTAGAATTTACATTCAGCAGAATCGATGAAATGTCAGAACGTTTTTCTGTGGTGTTTGATGTATTGTTGATGGAAACTGGCCTGGCATTGTTATTACAGCATTTATGATTCTGTTTGTGTTTATGAAGATATTTTGTAAAATGATGGTTGTCGAGATAGAAAGTAGTTTTTTTTTTAAAATAGAGGAGACTCAAAAAAAGGGCCCATAAAGTGCTTTGACAGACAAAGTAAAAGCAGGAAACCCAGAAGACACGATTTATAAGATAAAGTTAAAACAAAAAGAATTACAAAGGACGATGTGGCAACGTTAATAAATACAAATAAAATAATAACAGCAATCAAACCTCAGTAAGACATAAAAATCTTAATAAGCAATCAAAAGACTACATCACATGAAAGCAAGTCTGTGGAAAAGGGTTTTAAGACGTGATTAAAAAGACATTACAGATTCTGTGAGCCTCATTTCCTCAGGCAGGTTGTTCCAAAGTTAACACATTGTCATAAATCAATTAATTTGAAAGAAACAAGCATGAAATAAAGTTTCAACAATTAAGAATATGAAAACGTATGCCTATATAACAGTTGAACAACTCTAAGCCCCGGAGATTTAAATGTCGGCAATGATTATATAAAGATAAATGACATCATGTTAAATGCAAAGCATGTGCCTCCATACTGTTCTATATGTATGGAAGTGTTCCGTAACAACTAAAGTTTCCCCATTATTCTAGCTGTTGAAGAAATATGTGAACCATGACTGAAGCTCAGTAGGTGTGGGCTGAGTCCTCTGAGGTGTGGATGCCTTGTGGAAGTGACAGCTTCTGTCGGAGCAGAGAGGAAGATTCCTGCTCTGCTTTACACTTTCTCACATCATGCCACGTCTATTCTTATACCTCCCTCTGCCACTTCTTCTCTGCATTGGCCTTTTCGCAGGTATTTTCTTAGATTTGCTCCATTACTGTCATTTCCAGCATCATAACTTATCTATACAAAGACAGATGAGGGACTGAGGAGATGAAAGAGCCTCCCTCCAACACACTCACCAGGAAATTTGTCAGTCTCCTGGCCCAAATCTCAAAATATATATCAAGCAAGCCCTTCTCCTTCTGGAGAAGCCTTCCTCACGTCTGTGTTTACGTCCCTCAGGCCTCCGGGTTTTGCTGTCAGACCACTCCTCCTCGATGACTCTTCTGTGGTTTACCTTAGACAACGTACTGTGAAGTTATGGCTCACTTTTTGCCACAGCAAGGTGAATTGCAAACAGCACACATGTCATGGTGGAATCATGATCGCGGGGGAAGGAAGTAGAGTCTCAATAACTTTTAAAACTTTTAGGTGCACAGAGATTTTGTTTACAAAAAATAAACAAATAAATAGAAAGACAAAATTTGCCATGACCAACCACGTTGACTATGGGATGATATCGCAGATGGATAGACACGAGCAAGAGAGAGTTGTAAGATGGAGGCCAGTCTAATTGATGATATGTAGGTCCCAGGATGACACCACAGTAACAAAATACATCTGAAAAATATGATAAAATGTCTTTTATTCAGTTTCACAAAACATTCATTCAAACATTCAAAACATTTCACTGTCAGTCCACGCGTCAGTTCTCATCAACTGTATGTAAGTGCTATAAGTGTCCAGGAACAAGTCAATCTCGTTTCAACAAGTACACCCACATTAGGGCAACCAGGCGTAAACTAACCGTGACGTCACCCGTTGGTTTCAACGCCGAGAAAATGAAGCCCGGATTTTGCTACTTCCTGGTCACCGTTTTGGATTTTTTGGAGCCAGTGATGTAAAAGGCATCATCAAACAGGCTGGACCGGAGAGCAACTCGGGGCACGATTGGCTGAGGACTCTCATATCCCGCCCACATTTTACCGCAGAGGCTTCTGTTGCTGTCTATCAAGTATAGCCACGCCCCCTGGCTTCGCCAAACTTTTGGATTTTATCTTCCAGTTGACAACAAACATTGGTCCAGCCTAATTTAACCTTTTATTTTGCAAATGACACACACACACACACACACACACACACACACACACACACACACACACACACACACACACACACACACACACACACACACACACACCGGTATTTTCACTTAAATTAATTAAATCAATTATCCTGATTAAATCTCATCTCAGCGCTGTGTTGATAAACACTGCTTTACTGAAGTGTCCTTGGCAACAGTAGTGCATGTATGTGTTTGGAGTTTGATGACCTCTGTTTGACTAAATTATGGCAACACCATCACTGATTGGTTTTTACAAAGTTCTGACTATAAGAGCCAGAAACTGATTACTGTTGCTCCAACGAAGACCTTTCTTTACTCTTTTGACATTCTGACTTTTCACAGCAGGAAATCACACAGAGTGTATCTAATCATATTAACGATGCCTCCGTTTCATTTAGATGTTTTTAATAAACCATTTGAGAGAACCAGCAGGCACAAAACCCTGTCTCTGTAACTGTGAGACCTGAAGGAAACAGAGGCATATGATCACATTATGAAACATAACATAATTTAACATTTAACATAGAATTACATTACTTTAACAAATATATTATACACAAAATGTGCTGCAAAGAAAAACCTAACACAAGTGCTAAACATCAACAGTGCCAGAAAAAGAAATTTAAAAATGGTGGAACACTGAAAAAAAATGAAATCATGGATAATATCTGTTATATAGTTTTTAAATAGTAGTGGATTTCAGTGGATTTAAGAGTAAAAGTGCAGAATTTTACATTCAGTATAAAAGAAAAAATAACTATTTGGAAAAATAAAGATTTTCGGCCATATTATGGAAATTATTTACAGTTGCACCCTTTTTATTTACAGTCAACATGCAAATCCATGCTTTTTTTCAGATTTTTCTTAGATATTATTTGTAATTCTACGAGACAGGGAAATCGGAAAAATAATTCATTCACCATTACTTAAGTCCTTAAAATACATATTTTTTTCTTTCAGATTCTTTTTAAAGGTAAAGTATTTTTTTTTGGCTGATGTAGATAAAGTGCAAAATAGAGTAAATGTAAAAGAACAAACTACCATTAATATGATTTTTTTTTAATTAACTGATTTTTTTCTGGCTGTTTTCTGTAATTTACTGCTTATTATCTGTATTTAACAAAACATAGACAATCTATAAAATAACATTAAATTGCTCTTAAACTGTGCTTAGGAACATCTCGACCTTGACTAACAGTGTTGATTCATGTTCTCAGAATTAATCATTGATAAAGTAAATATGATGGGTGGTCATGTGGAGCCACTCTTATTATAAGTAAAAGAGACAAAAGATAAAGGCCCTGCACAGCCACGTGAAGCCACTTCTATTCTTTTTTGTTAGTCAGAACTCTTCTCAAGGCTGTGTGGGTGCATACAGACAGGATTTTATTGATATCTGTCTCACTCCCCAGTTAGTTTTGCTGCCTGTATTATCTTTATTTTATTATCCTTAGTTTTCAATTTCAGAAGGGTGGCTGTCTTTTAACCTGTTACATCACCATGGCAACTGATGCTGCACCGATAACCTGGTTCTGTTCAGTCTGAAATTGAAGTTGGTTGGGAGAATTCACCAATTATTTTTCTGGCAATGTATGAGCGACACCGATTCTCTTGCAAACGCATCATATCTGTAAACCAGCTGAGCTGTACATCAATAGTGCCACTGAACAAAACAATGCAGTTACAACACACAAACTGTACGTGTCACATTGCCATGAGAACCAACATTCAGGTGGTGACATGGAAAATTTAGAGATATGTTTTGTATTCTTGGTTCAGATTTTACCCTGATTGGTCTATTGGTATTTAGTCTCGTATAGCCAGATGATGCACCTCATTATAATTAAACATATAGACAAAAAAAATGCTCTGGCTTGTTTGTATGTCTTTAAAATAATCACAGTCATATTGGGTGTAAGTCAAGGATGAAGCGTAGAGAGGAAAGCACTTTTATTAAAATGGCTAGTTGGCTGACAAAGTAACATGTTGGTGGGGGAATGGGAGGAGAAAGCCCCATGAAATGCACAACCAGTGGCAGGATTATACGCACAGTTTACATGCAGGGAGTCAGACTAGTTGGCATTTTTATCACAGAGAATAATCCATCAATAAATTAAAAATTAAAGTAATTTTCATCTGTTATTATGAAACAGTGTCAGAGCTAAATGCACTTCCTAAGTAGCATGTTTAAATGTTTGACATTTAGCCGCTTTATTGTGCGACTATCACAATAGAAACTAGAAAAGCACTTCTCTGCCAAGGCTGCTCAGTTGACGTATCATTTCCTACGGATGAAATCCTTAATAAAAAATTACCTTGCGCTGAGCACAGGCATGTGTCATGCATGTGCACATAATGTATGGATACCAAATTGTGTGTAAATTACTCTTATAAAGGTCTGTTGCTTAGTTCATCACTTTCTTTACTAGTGTTAAAATAACCGTTCCCTCCAGGCTTTTATTTTGAAAGTGCATTTTTCATGGTACGGGCTTTAATTTTCCAACCATTCCAGTAGCACAGGAAGTGTTTATCTAAGAAGCGGTTTCTTGACATGATGAAGACGGTGCCGGAAAGTCCGAAAATTCATGTAAAAATGAAAGAAAACAGTTCCACGCTGTTGCTGTGTAACAAAGGATGTGTATAAACTTAGAAGCACCTAGCTGGAATGGGGACAAGCTCTTATGGTGTTTCCTAAATAAAGGAGTGAAGGATAGAAAGGTGAATTTGTGTTCAAAATAAGGCTGACGGCTGAATGGAAATAAAGGCTTTGTGAAACATCAGGAGCTTCACCATTGTCTGGCTGGGGTTTGCTGCATTGCGTGACCTAAATATGTAGCGGGTGGCAGGAATTGATGAGACTTAGAAACACCATACAGTTTAATCAATTGTTCCTTGTTTGATTTCCAACTGATAAATCACAGTCATTTATTGCAGGATTGCAATCACGTGACCGCACCGGCCGCCGTATCTGGCAATGGGAAATCCTTAACCAAGCTGTGGATGCAGACTATAAGCTGCATCACTGTGAAAATTTAATCAGTTGGTTCTTGTGTCATTTCTGACCTTCCTTGAAAATTTCATCCAAATCCGTTAGTCCATTTTTGATTCACAGACAAACGTACGCCGATCGTCACATAACTCCGCCGTTCAATTGGTGGAGTAAAAATAAGCAGCTGCAGTGAGAGCGTACAAAGTTGCAAAATGAATAGAACTTACACAATTTTCTGCCAGCATTCCTTTCTTGCCTTAATTTCAGTGAAAGCGCTTCTTACTGGGTTTTTATATTCTTTATAGCCCTCCATTATAACACCCTGTTCCTCTTGATGGAGTTAAGCAGCATGCAATCAGTCCACTTTATGTGGAAGCTGCCAAATGATACAGCAAACGCCTCTGTTATGGGAACTCACCCAGAGCCTGATGTCACGTTAGGTACCACAAAGAAAGTCTGGCAATGTTAAACTTGCTTCATAGTTCATTCTTCCAGTAATTCCACCCACCGTAAGGACTATATGGCATTTAGGCGCATTATGTAAGCTATACTACATGTGAAGCTCATTAAAAACATTCTATAAAGGGAGGAGATTGACTTTAACTGATTTCAACTATTGATTTTTCATTCCCAGCACTGTTTGTTGCGTTGTCTATGACTGACAAAGAAGGCAGTAAAAATGGAGGGCACCAGAACTGCCTGAACAGATTCAGAGGGTGGTTTGGTCTCATTAACATCTTGTCGACCCCAGTTTTTCCCTAAAAGAGCTTGAGCTGAGAAGAGACAGGCTCAATTCATCCCTGCAGCCCTATGTGTGATCTGCATGTGCAGTAGGAATTCACAAGTATTGTTTTTCTTTCAGCGAAGAAGAAAGAAGTAATTTAATTTTCTTGGACGTGACATATTACCGATGGCTTCTGAAACAACATCACCACGATGAAAAAGGGTGATTTTCATGGGTGGAAGGAAAATCCAAATGATAATAAAACTCATCACACTGAGGAGTGAAAGGCAGTCAACAAAAACCAAAACAAAAAAAGGGAAGGAAATGAAATACACTCAAACCTGAGCCATGAAACTTAAACAGCCTGAGGCAAACAACGTAAGTAAAGTGAGAAAGTCACAGGGAGAGAGAGAACCTTTGGAGCTGAGCAGATGTATTTTAAGTAATTATGCTACATATCTGTGAAAGTACACAATCACCGTGTGTCCGTGTGTTTGTACATGTTTGTCAGAAAAAGGTGAGGCATTTGTGTACTGCACCTTAGCTTCAGATGCTGTGAGAAACGTGTACATTCTCTCTTTCTTCGAATGAGCACAAAGCACAAATCTTTCTCCTGCTGCTGCCGACTTTGACATTTGCTAGGATTAACAATGAGCATGACAACAGTGATAAATGTCATCCTCGTGTCCCAGTCCCATATCTGTATCCAATCTGTGTGAGTGATCAGGGTGTTTAATTCCTCCAGCATCCCTGCTTCCCTCCCTTTCACTGTTTCTTCTATACTCCCAAGCATGGTTACCCATGGTTACTACATACCTAAGTTGATCAACGTGAACACGAACACACACTTGTGCCCACCTACTCCTTACATACCTTCAACTGAGAGTTGAATCGCTCATGCTGAGCTGAACACAGATTTCATAAACTTCACAGGTGACAAGAGATTTCAGTTCCTCAGCCTGCTGAATTAATTATCTGTGCCTGAGCAGACCTGTTTTTTTTTTTTTTTGATAATCATCAGTTTCAAAGCAGGAGCATGCGGCGAAAGTTTCTAGATGAAAATATTTCAAGGTGAACTGACAAATACACAATTATGTGTATTTACCCTTCAGCGCCTGTGGTTTAGCTAAAGGTCACAGGATAATTACAGACCACTGGGGTGAGAGTTGCTGAAATATATTTCTCCAAAATGTAGGTACAAATCTTATTAGCAGTAAGTAGGAGTGTTTTTTTCTCAGAGATATCACTGACAAATATCACTGAAAGGTATTTCTGCCGGTTATCCTTCTTTTCGATCCATTTTGAAGTGGCTTATTTACTAGAGAGATATGCTAGAGAGAAATTAAGTATCTGCTGTGGAAATGACATTTCACTACACCCATGTACTGTATGGTTTAGCAGTTTGGGCAAAAGTCTTATTTGTTTGAATTAAATACAAGGGCTGATACTCAAGTCATGTCTGTGTTTTATGGAATGAGAATTGGAAGTTACTCCAACAAACATATGTCACATGAATCGTATTTAACAAGTCGAGACATGACAGTTTGGACATGTTTACTCAGTACAAATGACACACTTCACAACAATAGCTAACACCTGAATGCAGGTTTACCAGGGGCTATTAGCAAGTGAGCTAAAGGGATAGTTAGTAAATATACATTTTCAGAGAAGAAGGGAAACAGTACAATTCGGATAAACTTCACCAAAGTCACAAACAGGTTTGAAGAATAGTACTGCACATAATGTTCTGAATTAGTTCTGACATAGCAAACATTTAACTCACACAATCTGTTTCCACTTCTTCCATTGTCTTAGTCTCCAGATAACATGAAACATGGCTGATACCAGCTGACATGAAAGCATTAATACAACTTTCTAGAATGAAAACACTCCTGTAGAATTTTCTTTGCATTTCTATTGTAAATATCCAAAGTTTTTTTTGTGTTTTTCTTCAAGGGTTTTTAGAGGTTGTCAAACAACTGCTTTCATTTCCCACTTTTTCTACTGTTTATTGCAAGCATGAATAGCATAGCATATAGCTCCGCCTTCTGATGAAACAGCCTTTTTTATTCAATCAAATCAGGTAACAGACATGTATTCTTTGTGACATATTAAAAGTTTGCTTAAAAGTCATTATATTATACAAAACATCTGTCACATTGCTATTACTTCATGCATACCTAGAAGAACAGAGCCTTGTCCTTAATATTATGGGTAACACCTGTGTTTTGCTCCTGCACAGACCAAATAACTCCATAAAACTCCAAGTAAGAAAAGTCATAAAAGTAAAGTCATTAGCACATTTCAGAGTGTAATTGACTTGTTACTGAAAACATAATAACATTACTTTAACTAAGTAAAGCCTTCCTGACACTGCAAGCGACACTGCAAGCTAAGCTGAGACTTAGCTTGGACCACAAACAACTAGTTTAGCCAAGTCAAAAACATGCATAACACCATTAAATCCTTATTAAAAAATTGTGGTAGGAACACTGTTGCTAGTTTCTTTTTTCTGTGCAATTAGAAATGTAAAAGGAGTTACTGAAAACATAGTAACATTACTTTAACTTGCTAAAATTGCCCTGACATTGTACGCGAATAACCATATTTAGCTGATACTTAGCCTGGACCATAAACAGAGAGCTTAGCCAAATCAAAAACATGCATAATATCATTAAATAATTATTAAAAACTGTGGTGGGAACACTGTTACTAGTTTATTTTTTCTGTATAATTAGAAATGTAAAAAGAATTTTGCATTCGTAGTGTTTAAACTGATGTTTGTCAAGAAAAAGCGTCCAGTTACATAAGATACGAGTGTTTCTACCATTTAGCTATGAGTTAAACAAATTTAGAACTAGTTGATTAGTGATGTATTGTATTGTAATGATGTATTTTTAAATTCTAAAAAGCATCAGTTTATATACTAGGTTAAGCTAACTAGTCGTTGGCTGTAACAGTTCTTGTCTCGCCACTATAAGAACCATTCAGGTGAAAAATAGAGTCAATGTGAAAAATTGCCAAAAACAGCACTTCCTTAAGTGGTTCAAGTGAGTCAGTCCCCAGAGATATCCATGTTGAAATACCCAACTTCACAGCAGAAATAAACATGTCTACAGTCGGTTACAATTTTGGTCTCTACATTTGCATGGCCCACAACATCTTCACAATATGTTTACAGCAGGGCTTCATTGTCTTTGAGGCAGATTCACCCCTTGCTTGTTATACACGGTTTTTAAAGACAAAGGTGGCGATGGCCAAATTCCAAACTCAAGGATTTTAAACAGCATTGCACATGGATAACGTCATAGCAGCTACATCCAGCTTTTATATACAGTTACTGATAATTTGGCCGTCTATGCTCAGTAGCCAACAAGGAAATAGCTGTTGTTTTGGGCTAACAACATTAGGCCACTATCTGAATGTGATATGTTGGCAATGTCAATATTTACTGTAACATAGGAAAAACAAAAAAAAAACAACACCGCTGAAATAGTTTGGTGAGGTTGCCCCAAAGTAAGGTTTATAAAGTGTTTTCCCTGAAGGTTATACATCTACACACATACACACTATGCATCATACAACTGCCAACCTTGGTGTTATGGAATTCTCCCATGAATGTCTATTCAAGAATATTTAAGTGGCAAGTCTCTCCACTATAAAGTCTCTGCTGTAGCTCCATATTTTATCAGCTCCAACTCTGTAGTTAACATTCGCAGACAAGAGCGGATGTTCTCAATCTTTTCATCTAACTCCCAGCAACAGAGTAAATTAAGGATATTTCTCAAAGTGTTGAACTATTTCTTGAGAATGCAGTAGGTTCTTGGTTGTTTTTTTTTCTTTTTCCACACTCTCATAGTGAAGTCCTAGTGGGGAAGAAAAGGAAATGAAAAACTGAAGAAAAGATTGGTACATAAGAAAAGTGAATGACAGCTTTTCATTACCGAATAACTCCTATGTCCTACAGTTGTATATAGAATCATTAAGGGTAGAAATTTCCTCTATGCAGTGCAATAGCGAGAGAGAAAGCCAACAAATCTGATGAGCCAACACCAATGGGCCGGTAAAGTCAATGCATTTACTCAGCAAGCTCAATGAATGTGAGCTTTGGACCTGTGGAGCATTTGCAAAGCCTTCTGGCGAATCCTCAGTGCGTGGCAGCCTGGCTTCTTTCTTTCCTGCTGTGGGTTGGGACACTTATCTCAGCATGCCCCCTCTACCATGCTTTCTTGATTCCTCAATCCCTCCATGTCTCTTTGGCCATGTCCTGCCAGCTTCAGACCGCTGCAGCTCCTAATACCTGTCTCAAATGCAGGCCTCTGACCTTTCTGAAAGTATCTCTGGGGGTTTTATCATGAGCAGACACCTGAAGTCTGACCAGGCCAGGTCGCATTTGGCTTCTCATTATACAGTGGCTTTTTAATGCCTTTGTGAATTAGCCAATATAAATGGATAATTAGAATTTTAAAAAGACCCTGCATTATCCACTGTATCCTCTTCCTGGGTTTTGTGTGACAAGCAAAGGGTGGCATTTTCTCATTTTTCTCTCCCCTTGAGCCAACTTGAGAAGGGATGCCTCCAAGGAATCCAGATCTAGCTGAGTGTCACTCAGCATCTCTCCCTCTCCCTTCCTGCCTCCCCTGCCTGTGATGGGCTGATACTGTGCATTCCCGACACGTTTGGCCGAGGCCCTGACTGTAACACTCACATAAACAGAGACAGAGAGCGGCCATGTGACACTTAATGCACATGCAAATTCTGAGCTTCATAGCAGGCTGCAGTATAAGAAGCCTCTAGGAACATAATTTGTTTGGAAAACATCCCATTAATTACTTTGATTAAACATGATTATATTAGATATGCTCTTTGTGAGTGCACTCACTGTGTGAGAGATTCTGATGAGGATATTAATATTATGTGGGTAAGTTTGCCACAGCAGGTATATGACTTCATTTGTTGGTTAATAATATAATTTAATTATCAGTTTCCATTCCAGGCTGAGACTATTATGTTGGAAAAGGCTAAATAACTGATATGGTTCTCCTCAGGGGCATAATAGTGGCTCAGCTTAAAGCCCCAGTCCCCGGGCCTCAATTCTGTTTCCAAGGTTCAGCCTTTAAACCCATTGCCACAACCAGTCACACAACCTCACCCTCCAAGCTTAACACCTTCTGTTTCCACACAATTGCCTACTGTCTGGTCTCTGTTCAGAAAAAATAATAAAAATGCAGACTCAAATGTCTTTATTTTAGGTGTCCTGAATGCGATGGAAATCTGTAGATCGCACACCAGCCTGATTGGAACTTCTGTTTGTAAAAAGTATTTCAATCCCCTGTCTCCTGTTCAGTCAGCAACACACACGAGCACTTTTTAGTTGTCAAGATGCCAGCGCTGTGCTCTGGTCTGTGGGTCCAATAATGAATGAAATTAAGTGACATGATTAAATAATGAACGTCTTCGTAGTTTGTCAGTCAGCTCCCCTCTTTTTCCACTGTGACCTCGACCTTATCGAACTGCACCAGCAGCACTTTATTAAATCACAGACACCCAGTTGTCTTTATTTTAATCCAGTCATGCCAGAGGAGTTAGATTTGATTTACACTGGAATAGCAGACGCAGGATTTTCTTCCTGTGCGGTGTAAGAAATTGTAACTTAAGCAAAATCTGTGCAGTACTTTTTCCTTCAAGCAGCGTTGAGTGTGTAAGTTGTGGATTTGTGCTAAATCCGGGCTCACCTGCTGTGACTGTCATCCATCACAAATTTCTGTTTTGTCGGTTAAAACATTGTCACAGCACATTTCACAGATGCACATCTTTCGAAAAGCTGATGTTATATTAGCCGATCTGCACTGCAAAGACATATTAAATCAGCGCTTCTGATAGGAAAAAATGTTTTTGACCCACTTTACTAAGTTAGTAACTGCACTGAAACAGAACCCAACACAGTAGCCTAGCTATCAATACTGCCTTTGTGTAAAGCAAAATGGCATCCCCTCTCTTCTCCTAAACACTTTTGCTTGACCGCAATGGAAAATGTCATGAGTTCAAATAAAGATATGTGGGACAATTCATAAGGACACAGGAAAAGACAATTGTGGTGTTAAGATCCGATCCAGATCTGACTGTACATACGCTAGTAATCATGCGACAATGAATGTTTCTAACATGGATCTGCTGTGGATGGGGCATCGCTTTGAATGTTGGAAATGTGGAACAAAACCATCTAATTTCCATTTTTCTTTACAACCATTGTATCCTCTGCAAAAGGCGATAAGAAGCGAAGCACTGAAGCACATTTCTTTCATGTTTGGAGATTTCGACCTGCTCTTACTGGCTGCCACTTAGATACTTCAGAGTCATTTCACTCAGTTAGGAATCTACTTAAGCATAGACGACCATTCAACCGCAACCTGTGTCTTCCCTTTTTTTTGTGCCAGATCATCTTTGTACTGTATGTCGAGTGTTCTGTGGACCAAAATGCAGTAGAAAGACTCGGTTGCACAGCTTAACAGGTTTAATTGCAGGCAGTCTTTGTAAAGGAGAAGGAAACAAGGGTTATGAATCAGATGAAGAGGCTGTCGCTGCTGAGTGGGTTAGGTGCACGACGCTTGATGGCTGGTGGTTCTGAGAGTGGCGTACGACTTGATGGATGGCTGACCGGCTGTTTTGAGAGGGAGGAGGCGACTGTGGCATGTGGCACGGGCTTGAGCTTGGTAGTGGGAGTGAGCTGGTAACAAGATAAGTGGAGGAAACTGAAACCTGATGCACAAAGAAGCTGCAGGTTAGACTGTGAGCAATGATACCATCACGAGAGCTCTGTTGAGGAGTAAAGTAATGAGTACTGCAGCAGATTATTACTGCATGATTCTTATAGATGTGTCAGGTGAGGAGGAACAGGTAGCTATGCCCACACACCAGAGGCATCTTAAAAGGTGGAAAATGGGGCTGCCATGGCATGAATAAAATCTCATTGGTCACCTCTTTGGCCACCCGGGATCTGACAGGTCAAATTTATTCCCTGAATTTGACATAGTTTGTGCCTTTAGCTGATGAAGGCACACACACAGACCTCAAATCATTTACTTACATTTATTAACTTAGACCTTAAGTTTAATTTGTTGCATCCAGCTGTTTATATGAGTGTTTTCTTTGAGTTTTCCAGCGACACACTGCATCAGACAGCAGTGGGATCCAAAATGTCTCCACAGCAAGAAGAGCGTGTGCATTCACAGATTACACAACACAGCAGCAACGTCATTAATTACTTACACACGTGGACAAAATTGTTGGTACCCCTCAGTTAAAGAAGGAAAAACCCACAATTCTCACTGAAATCACTTGAAACTCACAAAAGTAACAATAAATAAAAATTTATTGAAAATTAAATAATCAAAATCAGCCATCACTTTTGAATTGTTGATTAACATAATTATTTAAAAAACAAACTAATGAAATAGGGCTGGACAAAAATGATGGTACCCATAACTTAATATTTTGTTGCACAACCTTTTGAGGCAATCACTGCAATTAAACGATTTCTGTATTTGTCAATGAGCGTTCTGCAGCTGTCAACAGGTATTTTGGCCCACTCCTCATGAGCAAACAGCTCCAGTTGTCTCAGGTTTGATGGGTGTCTTCTCCAAATGGCATGTTTCAGCTCCTTCCACATATGTTCAATGGGATTCAGATCTGGGCTCATAGAAGGCCACTTTAGAATAGTCCAACGCTTTTCTCTCAGCCATTCTTGGGTGTTTTTGGCTGTGTGTTTTGGATCGTTGTCCTGTTGGAAGACCCATGACCTGCGACTGAGACCAAGCTTTCTGACACTAGGCAGCACATTTCTCTCCAGAATGCCTTGATAGTCTTCAGATTTCATCGTACCTTGCACACTTTCAAGACACCCTGTGCCAGATGCAGCAAAGCAGCCCCAAAACATTACTGAGCCTCCTCCATGTTTCACCGTAGGGACAGTGTTCTTTTCTTCGTATGCTTGCTTTTTGAGTCTATGAACATAGAGTTGATGTGCCTTACCAAAAAGCTCCAGTTTGGTCTCATCTGTCCAAAGGACATTCTCCCAGAAGCTTTGTGGCTTGTCAACATGCATTTTTGCAAATTCCAGTCTCGCTTTTTTATGAGTTTTTTTCAGTAGTGGTGTCCTTCTTGGTCGTCTCCCATGAAGTCCACTTTGGCTCAAACAACGACGAATGGTGCGATCTGACACTGATGTACCTTGGCCTTGGAGTTCACCTTTAATTTCTTTGGAGGTTGCTCTGGGCTCTTTGGATACAATTCGAACGATCCGTCTCTTCAATTTGTCATCAATTTTCCTCTTGCGGCCACGTCCAGGGAGGTTGGCTACTGTCCCGTGGGTCTTGAACTTCTGAATAATATGAGCCACTGTTGTCACAGGAACTTCAAGCTGTTTAGAGATGGTCTTATAGCCTTTACCTTTAAGATGTTTGTCTATAATTTTTTTTCGGATGTCCTGGGACAATTCTCTCCTTCGCTTTCTGTTGTCCATGTTCAGTGTGGTACACACCTTTTCACCAAACAGCAGGGTGACTACTTGTCTCCCTTTAAATAGGCAGACTGACTGATTATGAGTTTGGAAACACCTGTGATGTCAATTAAATGACACACCTGAGTTAATCATGTCACTCTGGTCAAATAGTTTTCAATCTTTTATAGAGGTACCATCATTTTTGTCCAGGCCTGTTTCATTAGTTTGTTTTTTTAAATAATTATGTTAATCAACAATTCAAAAGTAATGGCTGTTTTTGATTATTTAATTTTCAATAAATTTTTATTTATTGTTACTTTTGTGAGTTTCAAGTGATTTCAGTGAGAATTGTGGGTTTTTCCTTCTTTAACTGAGGGGTACCAACAATTTTGTCCACGTGTGTATTATGAGAAGTTCCCCCCCAAATGAAGACAGGATTAATCAGGATCTAATGGCGAGCCACACTGTATTTTCTTCATGTCAGACAGGTGAGCTGTCACACAACGTCACGGTTTATAAGCCGCAGTTAAATCATTTGTACAGCTGATTCCTGAGCTCCATCGCAGCTTGATGTTACTTTTCTGTAAAAGTCTGATCTGTTTACTGAAGTCAAAATATTTTTATGTCATATCAAGTTTTTCGATCAGCGAGATTTTGCCATTTCACAGCAGGATATTTGCAGCAGTGACATTATTGTGCTTACAGATGCAATACAGAAAGGGATCTTTCTAATCATTGAAGTAACTACCAAAATATAGCAGAAGGTAGCAATGAAAACACATTTTATTGTATCATAAGTTACTGTAGTTTGAGAAATTATCACCACACATGGACAGACTTTTCAAGATATGTATAATGTGTTGCCTATAGGTGACCTTCTTGCCCTCTAGTGCTCTGTAGCATTCTTGCCTATTTTGATTGGTGGTCACCCCACTAAATAAAATGTTAAATGTATCTGCATTAGTCTATGCGCATTAGATGGTTAATAATCCTCACTTTAAAAACAGAAACAAAGTTATATCGATGGTCCACCTCAAGATGTATAATGGCTTATATAAAACATTTCTAAAGGCGCCCATGGCAGGCACAGACACATATGCAGAAGCTTACACGGAGGACAAAGAGGGATAAACGGCAGACAAAGGAAGAGAAAGACAACAGCAGAAACACAGTATCAGGAACAGAAATAATGACACCTTGACATGTTCCACCTTTTTGTTCTTTCATGTAAATCTCTGCCTGTTTCTCTGGGACTCTGCTTTAGCTCATCCTTTGTAGGAGACTGACTATTATCTGTGCACCAAAGCTTTTTTTTAAACTCAAGTCAAGGCTGCATCCAACTTCTCTGGTTCTTGATGTAGTTTAAAACACTGTGTAAAATCACCTTGAACAAGCATTTGTTCTTCTAAATCATTAAATTCTTTGATAAAGACTCTCAATTACTAAATGATTCTAAACTCCAACATTGCATTTTTAAACATTTTCATTATCACCCTTTTAACTTGGAACTGCTCTGTGCAGCAGCTAAAGGCTTGTGTTCAGAGAATCTAGACAGCCACTCAAGGAGTCCGTTACTGATTTGGCCATTCCAGAGCAGTCTGTGTGTGTGCCAGCCGCCGCTGGGACATGACGTAGCCAGAAATCAGAAAGCCAGCAGTGTGCTCTTCTATTCTCCCCCTTCATAGCATTTATTATTTCTCCTAGAAAAACTCACTTCCTTCTAACGTTCAATTTTTTAGACATAAAACATACTGAGTCCCGGGCTCTCAACATTCACCGCTGACCATTTAGGTTTATCGAACAGTCCAATTCTCCAGCTGCATTTCATGGCGTGTAAGAGGAGGAATGAGAATTTACCAGTGGTAAACGAACCAGAAGACACACTAAACAGAGAAGGATGGCAATTTCCCACCGGGCTCAACACAACCTCTGATACGAATAGCGTGTAAATCTCATAAGTCACTTTTCAATAGCTCCCTGCTGTATGATTAAACGACTAGGGTAATAAGTAGGAGGTGACATGTGGGTGCTATCAGGCTGAGAAGAAAGCAGAAATGATCTAATACTGTCCCAAACCTGGCAGATGGCCAGACAACCCCCCCAGTCCCTTTACTACGCACACATCTAGTTCCTAGTGGCTCATCTGATTGCTAAATAAGCTCCTCCTGAGAGTGAAAATGTAGCCAAATGTGATTGAAAAAAACACCCTGCTTCCTTGTGAATACATCCCTGGACTGCAGCAGGTATTGTAGCTGTTGTAGGAAGGTGCAACAAAGTGAGGAAAACCAATCCCACTTCGGAAAGGTAGGACTCACTCGAGAGTTAAATCTGAGACACTGGATCAGACTGCTGGCGCTGTGCTATGAACCTGTGTATCGTGGACACTGTAAAGCTCCCTGATATTTTCCATTCCCCTTGAGAAGGTGGAGGTCACACACTCACTGTCTGCTAAGTGAGCTGCCCAGTGTAAGAACTGCTCAGTGACCTCCTGCACCTGTAGATAAAAGCTGTGTGACTATAGTTTAATAAGGGCTCTGGGCATTTCGCTTCAGCTCAGCCAACCTCTGCTAGCAGATATAATGCGATCAATATTGATGAAAGGACTCGGTTTCTGTTTGGATATATCTACGATAGGCTGAAGCATGGACACAGTCACACACACACACACACACACACACACAGCTCAAATATCACTTTCAGGCTTAGCTTTGTGAAAATAGGAACTCGCCTAAAGTTAATCCAACTGAGCCATTCCACTTTTCTGTACGCCTAATTGCTTCACTGCGTATCTGTCTAATTAAGGAGGAATTTCTTGACTTTTTAAAAAAAAATCTGTCATAGTGGCACAGGAGTAGACATGTATTCCCAAGGCCATAGCCACAGATTCAGCCCACAGTGCATTGTAAATCAAGGGCTTTCAAATTAGCTTCACATATTGTTCTTGGTGCTGTTATGTTCTAAATCTCCCGTGTGTTTCCGTACAGTGGGAAAAGAGACAGAGAGAAGAGATCTTGAGAAATAATTCAGTTCTGTCTCTTTGTCTGTGGCTCATCAGATTTAGGATATGCATCTAGCAGAGACGGATAAGAATTGGTGATGATAAATTGGCCCAAAAGCAGAGCTCTAATGAAGAAAAATAGGGACGAGACAACATTTGAGAGTGTTGGATTAGAAAACTTTAGATGTAAAGATTCCAAGCCAAAACTAAAGCGTGGTGGTGCACTACTATTTATTAAAACAAATGTGGATGCACCCAGTGTCCTCTGAGCATAAATGACCCCTACAATGAAACTATTGGCAGAAAAAATGAAGCTTCTCACATCTGTTGTCGAGTTGACGGTTAATCTATAATGGTTGGGCCCCTATAGAAGCCTTTTTAACTTTCCTCAATAATGTTTCTACACAGAGCAAACAGAAGCTGATAAAACAGAACGCTGATAAAACTCCCCAGGCAGCCAGCAGGCGGTGCTGAGTTCAGGGCATTTTGTGTGCCTCCAGTTTATGGGCACTTAGAGAGCTGTCTATTCTGGCCAGACATCGTGACAGGGGGCCTCATTGGACCAAATGAATTTGCCTTTGTAGAAAAACTGTTTTTACACTGCTGGTGGTGCATTTCCACAACGCCTTCCTCAATATTTCACTGTTTCCTTATCTTTGACTGTTTTCAGTGACTCTGCATCTTCAGGTTTCAGCTCTTTTGCTGTCGCTGCTGAAATCTTGCAGTGGGCAAAATAACTAGGAAGATTTAAAAGGGAATAAATGACAAAGAAAAGCCATAAATCACAGCGTTTGACTGTTAACCAAACAGTCCGCCCATTTAAATGCATCTATTCTAACTTTATTTTTTTCCATAATGCACCCTGCCACCAATTTCCACCCTTATTTTCTCTCTTTTTAAATCAACGTGATTACAATTATTGCTCATCAGGATAAATTGGGGCACATGCAGTGCATGTCATTACTCCTCTGAACTCGGACATTAGCCTCACTAATGTGGCCGTAATCCACATTGTCCTTCCTTTCCTCACGCAGAGAAAAGAATCCTCTGTCACTGTCATGTAAATGATGCGCTTCCCACTGTGTTCCCTTCAGTTTCTAAATCACAATGAAGGTGAATTTAATTTCCACACAGGCCAGGCACTTCCATCCATGGAGACAAGCATGATTAATTTCAAGTGTGTTTTGGAGCCTGGAGCCCTTAAAGTGTGCCGAAATCATATTGGAGTTTATCTTTTAATAAAGTTTATCATTGGAGAAGAGAGGATGAGGCAAAAATATTCAATCTGAATTTCTAGCCAAGAGAAATCCTTTGAGGGTGGCATTGATTTGTTGGAGGAGATTTGATACAAATTCTCCAGAATATAGAGGAATATTACATGTCCAAAAGGCATTTTATTTTGAGCTTATGAAAGTGAGCACTCACAGCAAACACAGAAAAAAAAATCCTGAATATACACAGTGGAAATTGAGGTATCTTTGCCAGCAGTAGCTGAATATTGCTGCATGTCAACCGAAACTGATTCTACCACAGTAAGATATGAATTCTTGGTATTATTATTGGTGCATTGCCACGCTCTGCCACAGCCAATTAAATTACTATATAGAGAGGTAGTTATACACTGCAGGAAGTTAGTGCAGGCTGTGCATTCTCACATGACCCATGAAAGATATTGTGAAGATGAATTTTATCTGTGAAGCCACCTTGGGGGAGTGTGAGCCTCAAACTCATTAAGACGTAAAGGGTTGGTTGCAAGATAAGCCTTGCAGAGTGACAGGTAGCTCACTGCAGTATTTAATGACCTGAGAGCATTTTGTGTGTTTATAACAGAGGGTTGGTTTGTCCATTTGTGTGTGTGTGTGTGTGTGTATCAGAGTTGACGCTGGGGTCGACCAACTCTATCTGTCTGTGCTCTATCTCCTTGCTTTTAATCCCTGGGACTAAAAAAAAAAAAAAAAAAAATCCCCATCCCCAACGCCTGAGAGCTGAGGAGAGGACAAGCTGAGAAAATGGGAGTAATTCATGAAGCATATTTTGTGTCATTAGCGCAGCATAATTTATTGTGCACCACATACCGTGAATGTAATGCTTCTGAAGTGAATCATGCACACAGGCTCAGCAAGGTGTAAAATGAGCCTGTACTGATTAGACTGCTCTTTTCCAAAAACATCATGACACATAGTTATCAGCAGACCAACAAACAGACTTTCCACAGTGTGTAATATAGTCCACGTCTTGCAGAGAGATTAAAAATGCATAATTGATTTTCCTGTAGCTTGAAAAAATGAGAAACAATACAAAAAATGATGAAGGAAAGGTTTCAGAAGACCCATGTGCTCTTCAGCCAATAGCCTCATTCACACTTGTTTGGTTGGATTCACACAGAGAAGCTGCACGGGATGCAGGATATCCTCACTTTTCTGCCGCTGGCAGGCAGCATCTCTACTGGAGCAGATAAATGCCTCGCTGAAGGGCATGCAGTGGTTGGAGAGAGCATTAGTCAATTTCTGTTTCTTCCTATAGATTGAAGCGTCTGGCCAAGACCCAAGAATCCTTTTGCAAAGTTCAGGAAACTGCCTCACAATATTATTAAGTTGTAATTAAACTTTGTGGAATGGCACCCAAGGCTTTACAAACAGTAGAGAGAAGAAGGAGAAGGCATGCAACAAAGGTACAATCATGTGTAGCAATTTATAATATATATCTTGGTCCAATGGTTTACATGTATACAAGTGCTATAAATTTAACATTGAAGCTCGTAGCCTTTAAATGAGGAATGAGCTGCATTTAATAGGCTGAGCTCGCTCTGTGAGTAGCTAACAGTGGGAACGTGCTTGCAACTTGGTTGAAATTAATTATCAAAGACATTATACTTATAACAGCATTTATTTTCTTCATGTGAGAGCACATGGAAATTTTAATATTTCCATGTAAAGTGTCAGGTGCACATGCTGGTTTGACTACCATCCTCACCCACATACCCAGATATGTAGAACTGCAAACCAGACATAACAAGCTCAAAATCAACTTTGATCACTGTATTCCACAGTAACTAAATACTTCTATGTTCCTGAAACTGTATTATCACCAGATGTGTGTGTGTGTGTGTGTGTGTGTGTGTGTGTGTGTGTGTGTGTGTGTGTGTGTGTGTGTGTGTGTGTGTGTGTGTGTGTGTGTGTGTGTGTGTATTTGAAAGCATTTAACTTCAATCTTCCAAATCTTAAAGCATCTATTTAAAACAAATAAAATTCTACTATCCAACAGCATTGTGAGGCTGAACAATACGACCCTAAAACTGTGCAAATGTGGTATAAAAATACTAAAAGTTATGTATGTAATGTTGCATCTGCAGCCCTTAGAGTGTTAGTACAGAACTTTTGTATTTTATTGCTTGTTTTGTTGCTGGAAAACAATACCACATATTGTAAAACACAACTTTTGTTTCAATTTGAAACTATAAGCAAAAGAGCTGCATTAGATTGTGAATTTAAAAAATACAGTTTCTTCCTCTAAAGCCGAACAATGTTATCTTAATTAGACATGGCATGTCGTGGAAACTCCTGTGTTAGCTTGGCTGATTTAGATCTGCAAATGTACAGAAATCTTTAGCTTGTTTTTGGACTTTTGCTTCATTAAAATACTCTGTTGTATCAATCTTTGTCTTGTCTAATGGATTTAAATCTGTTAATTTGTTGTACTGCTTCAACATTTTTTGAATTCAAATATTCACTTCAGCATAACTAATGTTGTGTAAAGTTTGATTCTGTTCATTGTCTCGGTTCATTAGTTACTTAGCCACTCTGTAATCCAAAGGCCACATCCAAGGCTGCTCCCAGTGACTTTGTTAATTGTGTACAAAGGAGCTCAGGGAGAGACTGAAGTCAATACGAACATTCAGCACTGTTTTCATGATGCAAAGGAATATATGTACATTTTCAAATGAAACCCCCTTTTTGTTTCAGCGGCTCTGTAAGGTGTCTTGGAACGCAGCTGCGCAATAGAACGGAGTTTGTTAGAGATTGAATTGTTTTAGAGTTCACTGACAAAAAGACCTTGTTGAAATGACAGAGAACAAGGTCGCATCTGACAGATCACTGGGTGGCCAGGGAGGGCTGGAGGAAGCAGGAGCATGCTAATTTGTTCACACTCGGTGTGTGAGACAGCAGTGTAGGTGATCTCGGGTGAAGTTGTCTTGTTCATGTGGAGAACCGTTGTGTTTGCCCTCATAAATGATCCAACAGGTCGTCATTGTCCTGTGCTTCGCAAATAAGACATTTTAGCAAAATCTGATGTTCTGTAGAAGTGTACAGTGTGTCACTCGTGTATTAAAGCATCTAAGTGTCGAATGTAAGTGACTGATCAGTGTGCTTTTGCTTCTTTGCCACAGATTTACAGAGTTTCTGGAGCCCTTCGAGAGAGTGATTCAACCAGAGGAGCTTTGGCTCTACAAGAATCCTCTGGTTGAGTCAGACCACATTCCCAAGAGGGTCATGTTTGTAAGTACCTGCTGTCTAACTGTGCATTCTACTAATTACAGACTTGATTGCCACTGAATACTTGGCCATTATTACAGTCTTCATGAGCCATATCCTCTGCTTAATTCTTTCTAATCTGTGTGGTGCAGAAATCCATTGATTATGAGGGTGATCATTACCTATGTGTTTCATTTCTACTGCTGAGGTGAGGCCTGAATCATGGTGATAGATATGAGAAGGGCTTTAAGGAACTGTGGTGATTAACACTTCCAATACAAATATAATCTGCTCTTGGACAGCAGTGGGTGGTTCCGAGTTAAAATGAATTTCTGACTGACACAGCATGAACTGAAAATAATATTCCTCTGCCTCATGCTGGAAGCACTGAGCAAACAACTTGAAGAATCTGCTGCCTCACTTCTATCCAGGGTCTGTGTTCATTTTATTCTCAGTGTAGATCCCAGCAACAATAACTTGGCCTCAATACACTTAAGGTACACCACAGTGGGCATTACAGAGAACATTCAGCTAGTGATGTGGGTCATGTCTTGTTTTCAGATTCAGCTGCAGAAACCATGTAGATGGTCCTATTTTCAAAGAGCTATTAGGGTGAAATTGCCTTGAATTTCATGAAAGATTCATAACACATTCATGCAAGTACCCCGTCTCCCAGAAATTATGTTTCAATACAAGTAAACTGCATTCTAGGGGAAACATTTTCTCCTGGACTACATATCTTTGCCATTCGTGGTGTTCCTTTCAAACAGTCACAGGGACGGTGGTAGCTCAGCGGTTAAGGTTTTGGGCTACTGGTCTGAAGGTCAGAGATTCAAGCCCCTGAACCACCAAGCGGCCTCTGTTGGGCCCTAGAACAAAGCCCTTTACCCTGTCTGGTCCAGGGGCACTGTACTGTGACGGTGCTTTGACCATAACCTCCTAACAAGCTGAGATATGCCAAGACTGCATTTAATTGTACTCTGTGCAATGGCAATAAAACTGAAATTTCTTTTCAGCCAACCAGTGAAATATTTGATGGGATGAAACTTGCTACCCCCAAAATGGAGAAGAAGCTTCAAACGTGTTGTAAAAAGATGTATTTGAATTCAAACTGTGATATTTTCATAAATCTAATCAAGTAGTTTTGTTGCCTAAACCTAACCAAATAGCAAGTGAAAATGGAAGTGTAAAAATAACGGCCCCACAGAGGAAACAAACCCTCAGTCTCCTCAATGAACGTTCTGTTTTGGACCAGTCTTCCTTTGCAAGCACATTCTGTAGAACATATTGATCTGCATGCACCACAGTATTATTCTGCTATAAGTGTCGGGGGAAGGCGGGGGTCACAGTTGTTTTAGGTGGTGTTTGATGTGGCTTTGGTGTTCACTCAAAAAAGTGATGTGGATTTTTTTTTGGTGTTACATTTTCACACAGGGAGATGAGCACTGTCATTAAAATGGACCAATCTACCAAAATCAAAGTAACAACCTAGCAGGGTTGCCTTAATGCATTTTCCAAATTCTTAGCTAAACTTGAAATAATCACTGTGGTAGGTCGCAGTTCGGAAGTTGCTGATGTCCCCCCATAGTGAAAGAAGTGGCAACATGCAGAGAGGACAAAGCCACTTACAATGAGCAGCTAATGGAAGGCTTATACCTGCAGCCCGTCTGTCACATTAGTTTTAGACACCGTCTTCACATGGACTTTGTGGCTATTTGGAAGTGGAAATGTTTCCTACTGTGTTATACTGCCTCCTCACTGGGACAAAATACGTTTCTTTTAAAATATTGCAGTTGTATTGAAACAAAATTTTCGAATTGGTGCCAGATCATACCGAACCAATCAGAGCACCAGAGGCGGGAGTTAACGATGCGTCATCTTCAGGGCCGAGTTGGCGACCGCAACAGAGCGAGGTTTCTCTCGTGCGCTTTCCTCTGTTTTGCACGGGCTGAATTTGTCCTTAAAACCTCAACAAGAAGCAGCTCTTAAAGCTTTTCTTTTTAAAAAGGATGTATTTTTAATTCCGGCAAGCTGTACGATAGAATGCGTAATGCTGCCCTCCACTGTTGAAAGGGAAAGCTTAGATTTTCCTCAGGACCCCTGTACGGCGAAGGAAGCTGTTAAAACTACAAAACATCATGGCGGAAAGGCAATTGTGAGGTCGCTTAGTGATTGTGTCACACATGCGTTACGCTGATTGGCTCTCTCCAATTCAAGCTGTGATCGGTAGTGCCGCCTCTGGGCTAGATTTGGTTCAATGGAGCAGTTCCAGACTGACTTTATGTGTATTTGTAATACACAATATAAAGGCTGTCTGGTCCCCAGGCAAACTCTACACTGCTGCTTACTCTAAAATGTGTAGATCAGTGAAGTCCCTTCACTTCTCTCCATCCATGCCTCCCCTCTCACTGAAGCTCAATCACAAGAGCTCACCTACATCTCCGCTCAAAAATTTAAAAAAAATGTTTCCAGGAAGCTAATTCTGAAGAACAACAATGATGCTGAGATCTTCACTTCACAAGCTGACTTATTGATAGGTTCAACAGCAGTACTTTTGCGACTTGTCATTACATTAAAAAAGTACATTCATTATTTTCATTGAAAATTTTGCATTATATTTCCTTTTAGCTTGCAGATTAAAGAAATTTGAACAGCATTCCAAAGGCAAAAAGAAAAAAATTGAATACCTTTGCAATTTTAAACAGAAATTGTAACCATCTAAACCTGAACAACAGGCACTCAGGAAAATGGCCTCCATATGAAAGACAACTGCCTTTCAGTGAAGATATATTATTAATAGCTTCAAAAGTTTAAAGGTTTTCATATCGGCGCTCAAGAGCAGAGTCCTGACAATGATCACATTATCTGCTACATCTTTTATATAATAAATCTTTTCCCACCAAGGCAAACAGTGATCAAGCTATCTTTCACAGCTATAACACTGAGGTATTTTGCGGTAAGTGATCAGGGCGACTACATTTGCTTCATAATGTCATTATTAAAGCAAAAAAAATAATTATAAGCTAGTTCCATTATGTTATAAATTGCCTTGAAAGTTCCTGGCTTCACTTCATTTCTCAGACAGGTTAATATGTGTATGTACAGTATCTTTGTCAGCATACTGCCTTGTCAGAAGACCTTCTATTAAGTTCTGGCTGTTTAATCAACATATCACGCAAAGACGTCGCTGCCCATTGTTTATTTAGCTCACCTCTTTGTGTGCTGTCAGCAGCATTTGAGGGACTGGCTCCTCCACTCCATCCCATGCACCTCCACATACATCTGTCATCTTATTATGTGCGGAAACAGCTGCAGAGTAGGTGGTGAGCTTTAACTGACAATTATTTCAAGCTAGAAATAATGACAGCTGCTATAAACTTTAATATATGTAGTGCTTTTCTCCCCATATAAAAATGCCTGAACAGATTTAATGTCAGGAGTAGGTGCTTCATATTAAGCCTAGACTTGTCATAGCTTAATGACGTTTAGAAGCCTTCACACAAACAACAACAAATGGTTAAAATTATAAGTGGATTTGTTCATAAATGCGAAAAAGAGCTGTAAATGACTCATCAGCAAATCATTTGATGGCTATTTTGCGATAAGTACTTGAAAGTGCATTAGTCATAGAAAGCACCACCAATCAAGCAGTAAACACACACACACACACACACACACACACACACACACACACACACACACACACACACACACACACACACACACACACACACACTTATGATTCCAGGACTCGTCTGTGCAGCTGATTGTCCAGTCAGAAGCAATGCATTAACATTTGAGTTTATCTACAACTTGTCTGCACTCTATTATTTCTATTTCCTTTTTGGACGTGCTTTATAAAAATGTTGACAGTCTATATTAACTTCAGTGTTCATAGATCTTTGCTGGTGACAGGCCTCTAAATTATGAGTTGGAAAGTAAGCCCCCTTGCTCCTACACCTCCCACCTCTATGCCTCTTGGGAAAATACTCCCAGTGTGCTGACACCCGACAGTCAGACTTCTTCAGTGTCATTTCTCTGACAGTGGCCCTGAAGGTGTGAAGAATTTATCTGGCTATTTAAAGAAGTCCATTTACATGGAGCCACACTGACTCATTGTGACCTTCATTAAGATATGTATTGTAGTAACCTGTGTGCAGAGTGCTGCTTATTATGAGAAATTCTTAATATTTATTGTAATTTGACCAACTTAACCTTTGGATTAGGAGCTTAGAGCTTCAAATCAGTGTCTGGAAATGGAAATCGTAACTGTTTAGATTTCTGCAAAGCTCATGTAATGAAATATTCCTCCTGGTGAAAATCATGTTGTTGTTTATTTATGTCCTAGATGACATAAAAAAACAACAACAACATAACTGTAGTTACATCTTGGCCATTTTAAGACAGAACAGATTAGTTTAATGGAAAAAAAAATAAAATATGTAACTTTGGTAAACTTAGATGATTTTAGGGGTTAACTGAACAACCAGACAAGGACTTTAACAGGAATAATTAGCCTTTCTAGAGGAAACTTAACTCAATCAATCAAGTGTTATGAGACTACTTGAGAGCTCCCTGAGGCTTTCAAATGCAAACGTGGTCTCTCCTAATGACAGGCACTTGGTGAACAGATCTGACCAACAGTTTGATTAGATTTACACAAACAAGCTTGAGAACGTAACTTTTTCAATCATGAGAAAGAGGCAGGAACTCCTAATTATGAGCTCTGATGAAACTGTAGCAGTAAACTGATATACTGACAGTTAGTAATCTTCATAGAGGTGTTAAACAATCACCCAAGGGCATCAAAGTATGAAAAATACATCTTCCAAAGTGTGTCTTCTCTTTTAATGAAAAGATAAAATCCTCTTTTCTAACAGTCTTTAACTTGTCCATAAAATATTATGACATAATCGTCTATTCATGTCGAACATTTAAGATGGTTTTTGGATACTTTAATGTGTTTCCATGGCAACAGAGATCCTCATAAGTACTGCTCTCCTCATTTACACTTGACTCTTCTCATCTTTGACAGCTGCATTATACTCTGAGGATGCCATTTTAGCTAAAAATACTGTCAGGATCAGCAGCCAAATCGGCCCACAAAGTCAGACTACTGTTCTGTTACAGTAATGTCCCCCTGCATATGTGGAACTCACAGTCACTGGGGAAGCATTGACATCCTTTCATTAAGGAAAAACACGAATACCACTTTGTAAAAGCAAGTAAAAGTCCTGCACTGGAAAGGTTACATAAGTGAAAACATGTAAGTGTTATCAATACCGATATGCACTTGAAGTATTAAAATAAAAGTATTTAGTACAGAAAAAATATCACTTCTGACTGTTGTACTATAATATATTATGCCACTGGATTATTATAACTCATGCACTAATGAAAGAGCAGGATTTTTGCATTTTTAGTTGTTTGAGTTGGAGCTCATTTTAAACTCTTAACTATGACTAGTTTTTCATTATGGCTTAAAATGCTGATTATTTTCTCCATCGACCCCTGAAGGGAAAAGCTGAAAGGAAAAGAAGATTTTCTCCATTAATTGTTTTTCTGGTTGAAATGCTGCCAGGAGTCAAATGATTGTCAAACTAGTTCTCATCTAAATATATATATAAAGTGGATCACTAATCAATTTCAACTCTTAATTTAATAACAAAAAGTAATTCAGAACCTTTATGCTTCTTAATTTATCAACTAACTGGTGACTAAAGCTTAACAAAGTGCATTATTTCCCTATGAAATATCAAGGAGTTAAAGTAGAAATTGTCATGAAAAGAAATGTAAGTGCCTCAAATGTGTGCTTAAATACAGAGCTTGAGTAAATGTGCTTCATTATATTCCACCAGTGGAAAATTTCAGCCAAACAAGTGTTGTTGTTTTTTTTCACTTAATTTGCCACAACCTCAGTGAGACAGTGATGGGAGCTGCTGTGATTCAAAGGGCACTGATAAACAGGGTGCGTTTTTGGTAAATGTGACGGAGGCTACTTGCTGCTGAGTCACCACAACCTCTTGTTTCAATCCCTTTTTGCCAGGAAACCTTTTAGTGCACTCAGGCTCGTACGTGATTTGTGGAACGCTGCGATAAGGCGTTGTTAAATTCGTTTCCATCCACAGAAGCTGCCAAAATACATAAGATATATCCAAAAATAATGTATTGTGATACTATCCACATACTGTCTTTCTTGCGTTTCAAATTTGCACCGTACAGTTTGAGTTTTGCACTATTTAGAGCTACAATATGGTGTCTGCATTTTGTATTGCATCCATGTCTACACCAGTGTCACAAAAACATCGAAAAACTGCGTCTGTTTTAATCTTGGATTCAGACAGCAACTGTTACTGCAAGTGAATCCAAGTGTGATCACAAGTTTGAATCCAGCTCCTTCAAGGGAATAGTGAGGTGTAAAATTAGCTTATAATTGGCAGAGATACACAAATACACACACAGCTGAACTAATAAACTGAACTCCAGGGAAATGCAATATTTGTGTTATAATAATGGAACTGAAACTCTGCCTTTGTTTTGTTTTTTCTACCTTTGTTGCTTAAGGCAAAGGAAATATATTGAATTCGACCAGAAAGTAATTAATACATTCTGATGCATGAATAATTACCTCAGTGCTTGGGAGTGACAAATCTCTTATCAAGTTAGGGGCAAAATTCTCTCAGTACAAGCATCTGAAGAGCGTCTGAACAATAAAGAGGCCCCTCAGTTTGCCTCGTTAAAATTAACTCTGCGTAATGGATAGGTCCAGGTTGCTCCCTGAGGCAGAAGTCATTTTACGATTAACCTGCAAAACAGGCCCAGTGGAATGGTGCAGTGCATCTCTAATGTCACAGTAATAACCCCACATTTGTTATTGTGTTTTTTTTCCTCACAGGCAATTTCTTTCCTTACCCCACTGGCGGTGATATTTGTGGTGAAGATAATTCAGAGGACGGACAAGACAGAGATCAAAGAGGCATGCTTAGGTGCGTGGAGCCGCTTACTTGGTTGATAAAAGTAAGATAAGTCTGAAAAATCTTAAAATGACTGCGTATTTTAGTGGAACACACTGTATTGCATGGAGATTTTTAATAACAGTCTCTTTCTAATTTTCTTGCGCTTTAATACCTTTCATTTTTCACCAGTTCTGCCTGGAAGCACGGGCTAATTGGCCACATATAGAAGTGCTTTACAATGCTTAATGGCACAGATCTTTCAACTTTGTGACCTAGTGTTGCCGTCAGTATGGTCCCGCATAAGTTAATCTCAATTACCGCAGCCATGAGTGCATACCCATTTAAAATTTCATGCTATTTGTCTCATTCTCCGGCAGCATCTGGGCGTTTCTCTCTCACTGACTTTTCCCCCCGTTTGCCATTTTCCCCTGGGTGCAAAAGGTCTGCGGAGGCTTTGCCACATCAGACAGCATTAAAAAAGTTTAACACAAATCCAATTAAAGAGACACACGGAGATGAATCAGGTGGAGAGAGGGTGGCTCGGTGCATCAGTGCAGAGATTACAGTGCTGTGTGGAACTTAACGGGCCCATTACCGCCTGCAGAGAAGCACTTCCACAAGCTGCACAGGAAAACAACATCGTTCAGGAGAACAAAGACTAAAACGAAGACCATTATTCTGACAAGTTTCTACATGATCACAGATTTGACTGTGGCTTTGAACCAAATTCTCGACCTAATGAGAAAGAAATATCAGAGAGCAGTACTTCTGCTGGATGTGTAGTAAAAAGTGGCTCATTTTGAACTACCTACAGACCTATTTAGTTTTGATCCCAGGCTAAATCACAGAAAAACAGCCGTCCTGATATTCTCACTAATTCAAGGAGTTCAAAGTTGTCCCTGAGGGTCCTCTAATGCCAAATTCATGAATCAAATCTTCAAACAGATATAATTGAGCTTGCATAAATTGTGGCTTTGGAGATAGATTTTCACTCTTGTAGTACCAATGGGACTTTGTTTTGCTAATACAATGCGTTTACTGTTTGATGCACTGCATTCTATTATCTCATTGCCTCTTTATTTTTCTTTGGAGTAAAAAGGAACACGGTGTCATCTTCGCAGAGTGGTCTAATAACCCTTTATCATTCCCAAACTCCTGCTGCTTAATTACGTGATTATCTATCAGTCAGGATGTAATGAAGCCATTTTGGAAGTTTGATTATATTTTCCAAAAGGCTTCACTCTGAGAATGACTCTGTGATGATTCTGTAGTAATTGTTTTTCATTTTGGAAACAAAGCATGAACAATATTATTCATCATTTGAATATGAGATCACATAGCAAGCAGAGGCACTATTGTGCATAGGGAGTAATCTTCAAGCGAGACACCAGTAAGTTTCATTAGTGCAACAGTGTGTCTCTGCATATTTTTACTGATGTGTCAAAGTTTTCACTCTCAAGATATAAAAGTAAATTATTGAAAAGATTTAAGCTTTTTTTTTGCTGGATATCACTTTCAGGGTTTTCTCAAATTCAACAAATCAACTCTTGCAGGAGCTGAAAGGGACGAACTTTGGTGATGTAATGGCAGCAACTCTGTCTTTTTTCAATAGAGCCCTAATTTTCCTGAAACTGTGCCCTGGTGCAATCACTACAGCAAACTCTAGAGCCTGTGCATGTGAATGTGAAAAATTCTGGTGATCAGAGCCACAAGTGGAACCTAAATGTAGCACAGCCCGTTTTGGCAGAGAGACGGATGCAGGTTGAATACATTATTAGGAGGATGAATGCAGCAGGTGCTCTTATGGTGGGCTTTAAAAATGGCAAAGCTCATGTAGTTCCTCTTCAATGCGTCAAAATGAGCAGATATGAGGAAAGTTAGAGCTAAACAGGAGACACAGAATCACAAATTGGGAATATATAAGAAGTGACATGACTATGCAGCAGCCAGCTGGAGTGTCGTCTTTGAGAGTTTTAGCTGCTAGTCACACTAATTCAGCAGAAACCAGCCCATTTGATGCCAGCAAATTAACAAACAAGAGCAATTGCAAAAACACTGACTGTCAAACAGTGCCAGTGCTACTGTTGGCTTTGGACCTAGAAAAAGTTCATTAGTTCACTAATGACTATCAGTAAGCATTCCAGCGCTTCAAATGCATCTGACAGAACTAAGGTTAATCAGTAGTTTTATACACAAAGTACAAAGTCAGAGAGAGAGAACACATTGCAATTTAATGTCACATATTTGAACTGGTCAAGCAGATCGTATCACACTTTAGGCTTAAATCTGATCTGCACAGTTTTCCAAATTAACAAGCTGTTAAATAACATTGACACAGTGCTCTCCTCAGCAGCACATGAAGATAACGCATTAGAGGGCTGCCAACGTGGGGTGAATCCAATTCCCCTGGAGACTACTGGGCTTAACCTATGAGGGCAAGCACTCTGGCTAATGATGAGCCCCGGTGGTTTTCTTTATGGCTAATTAAATGAACGTACAGCTACGCTGTAATGCCTACCTGTCAACCAACTGCAGTCCTGTTTTTCATTACGGATGTTAAGCTGCAGCAGTAATTGCTTCACAGTCAGATTAGGCATTCAATTGGTGCAATCATTTTGTCACTAATACTGTAGGGTTACTTAGTTCACTTTTACCTCCCTTTAAGAAATCTAATAGGTATTTGCTAGCTTTTGGCAGCCTTCCTCTGCAGGAACTTAGGGCAGGTGAACATTTACACAAATCAGCGTTTCTCTTTCCATTGGGTCTATTGGATCCAGTCCAATGATAACTTCAACCGAAGCCATAATTCTGAGTGTGCCGAAAAAACAACAACAAATAGTAGTTGCTGGACGTAATCCAGCCTGATGAGCACATAAAAGTACAGCAATAAGGGGTTTTCTATGTTGGAATATATGGTGATTTTGCATGTAGGATAGCATTGTTAGAGAGGAAACAACTGCTGCTCAGTCATGACATAGAGAGAGCGGAAAAATGGCATTCATTGCCCTCTTAGAGCTTAACCAATCAGCATTGTTTTAGGTAGTAGTGTTTTAGGGCTGGTTAGAAGCATCTACCCTAGAATATGTACTTTTTTTCACTCAAATAAGACCCCTAAAGACATTGTACAAGCACAAAGGTTCAGGTTGTCTTAAAAAAGCCCAAGGTCCTGCAGTGGAAAACTGCCTATGTGTGCATAGCTTTAATTTTAGGGACTTATATTTGGCTTGTATAGCTCTGTGAATGGACATCACACCCATGTCCACAGTGCCATTGCAGTGATGCATCAGTTGCCGTGATATTTAACTTGACATTCATGTACGATGAGGTTCAGTAACTGTGATGATCCTCTGACTTTTGCAGGTAAAATTTCAGCGTGTTCAGCACTTTGGTTTATGCTAAATACTTGCAAAATCTCACTCCCACTCCCATAAACCTAAACAGCACTTTGAATTCATTGCTATTGAGCTAATGTTTGTTAGCTAACACGCACAGAACTTGTCAAACATTAACATTTTTGTGTGGTCACTATATTTTGTCATTGTGCATGCTGAAGTTAGCATTTCACTAAAAGCACCACGGTGCCAATGAACAGCCGCACAGGGCTGCCAGTGAAACCTACACTGTGTTTAAAACCTGCTTGCTGCTGCTGCTGCTGCTGCTTAGACATCATGAGAGGCAGTTTCACGCATAAATGCTGACAACCATCTGTCCAGCCATGAGGCAAATTCCCTTGGACCTACATGGCTGTTTTATTTGTTTATTATGTCAAAAGACTTGAAAGACTGCCAGAGTTTGTATTGCACTAATAGCAAAATGCATTCATTTACAACAACACCAGTGTTTCCATTAAGGTTTCTTATGCTGAAAGTGTCAGCTTCATCTGTATTACCAATTTTCACATTAAACAACACTAAAGATGCCTGTTTATATGTGTCGCTTCCTCTCCAGCTGTGTCCCTGGCTCTTGCCCTAAATGGAGTCTTCACAAATACCATCAAGTTGATTGTTGGCAGGTACGTACAACAAACTGAAGCATTTTACCAGCTCTGTTGGTGATGCTAAATGTTAAACTATAAGCTCATAAGTTCACCTTCTAGATATAAGGCTGATAAATTGACAAGTAAATTGGATAATACTGAAACCTACTTTTGGATTGTATTTCATTTCCAGACCCAGGCCAGACTATTTCCAACGTTGTTTCCCAGATGGCCAAGTGAATCCGAAGATGCTGTGCACCGGGGAACCTGAGCTCGTCTCTGAGGGACGCAAGAGCTTCCCCAGTAGCCATTCCTCCTGTGAGTATCATGAAGCAGGAGATGCAGATCACTGCCAGCACACTCAACACAACACCAAAAGATATGAGAACTCTCACACTGACTCATTAAAACTGCATAAAACCGTAGTTATTCACTCAGTTTGATCTTGATGCTCTGAGCAACACTTCACCAAGTAGAAAATGTCCATGTGTGCTGACTGGTTGTTTACAAGGTGTCTCTTGTAGCTGCCTCTCTTCAAAGGTAATTACAGCATGTAGGGATGAGTTATCATTCAATTTACTGATTCATCCTGAGGCAGCTTGTTGAGATTGCATTTATTCTTCAACAAGTGAGAGGTGAATGAACACACAGTTTTAACCTTATTCAAGTTTCTGCTGTGCTCAGCTGCACAGACCGACGTGGGACACTGGACATCTTTTCAACCATATTGCTTTCCAAGCTGTTTTCACTACAGCAGCGTGCTAAATAATTCACATGTTTTTCTGTTGTCCAGCCGATGAATGTTAAGTGGTATGCATGGAGTGTATGCTGTGGGCCACCCAGATGCTAAAAAAAACTCCTCCGTATTATATGGCACACCAGGCATGTAAAGGCAGCATTTACAAAGACACATCTTTGAAAACAACACTTAATGGTCCTGCCGCCATTGAACATAAAAGATGTCACTGCTTGGCTTTGATGCTTTTTCCTCCTTTTTAAAGTCCACAACATAAAATGCCCACATTGAAATTATACTGAGCCTTGTGCCATTCATTATTCAGAATGAAAGAAAAACTGTATATCCTCTAGTGAGCTTTGCCTCGACTGCGACATACTTGATATTCCTGTGTATCGTTTGCTTTTGTTCACATTCTTTTTACACTTCTTCCACTCTAGATGCATGCTCACAGTTTACAAGATAGTCATGCAGAATTCATAAGTACTGCAGGAAGGTGTAAAGAAATGTTTGCATCCTTCTGAAGCATGCAGTTCTCACAGGCAGGTTGACAAAAAGGGAAAATCCTTGAAATCTTGAACTCTTCCCGTATTACATAAGTTCAGGGAGAGGTAGTATAGAGAGGTGAGCGGCTTATGTGTGTGCGAGAAACATAGTGTTTGTAAGATGGTTTGAGAATGTGTTTCATCAGTGTGACTGCGCTGACCTACTCTACAACAGGCTTCTAATCAAACAGGAGATTATTGGATTTTGCGTGTTACAATAGTATGCCAAGACACCGTAATGGATGAGATGGCTTAGTGAGTGAAAATTCATTGATGTCAAAGACGGCGGTAATTTCACGGTCCAGTTTGATTTCAAATTGATGTTTTAGCATAATAACTCAGTTTAATGCTTATAACGTCACCGACACCTGCGGTAAGACACAAATGCTTTGAAGTGCTGCCTGTGTCCCATTAGAAATGGCAAAGAGGGACGGTGCTCTGCAAGTGGCTGCAGCATCGGGTATGGATTACATTCATCTGTGCGACAGCTCTAATAGCCTTATGTTGTTGCACTGTGAGTAAGAAAGTGATTGAGAGAACAGTGCGATGGGGACACAGGGAGCACCCATATGCCAGCACGTCTAGAGAGCAGAAGAAATCCAATTTCCTGTCTGTGTCCCTTTTCACCAGACAGTGCTTGTTGGACCACGCATAAGTTACAGAGCTTTTACCCAGACAAATGTGGCAAGGGACAGAGGAATAGGGCCAGACGGATGACAAGAGTGAATGTAGCCTTATTTAAAGTGGCATGTGGCCGCAGCACAACACGGCTTCTCGCTGGTGTGAAGCCCGAGGCACAGATGAGAACAAAATTAAACAGTTTTGCTTTCAGAGACCCCAAGATGCATTCAGACGGGCAGATTATGGCAACACAGGATACTATAATCTGAATGGTAAACTATTCACCCAGCCTAATCCATCAGAATCAGCCAGAGATATAAATATACACCAGACTTCTGTTTTAGATGACAGCTATTTTTTTAAAGCCCTATTATTACTACATTTCAAAGTTTTTACAGCTGCCCAGGTTCTCTGTGATTAGATTTCTTTTCTTCACCTCACAGCAAAGTAAGAGAATAACAAAGATTGGAGGAGACAAGTCCCAGAAAAGGAAAAACAAACAGATAAATACCAACTCCTCTGAACCCGCTGCACCAATATACACAGCGGTAAAGCAAGCAGGCCCTCAAGCATTAGCAGTAATTGTCTGCTTCTCATTCATATTCATCTCGCCATTTCCCCTTGTGCATATTAAGTCATTAGATATGATCAATTAATATACACTTTTCAAAACCATCTGTCATCTTTACCATCTACATTTTCTACCATGCCTAAACGAATCCTGTGAGACAGACCTAATCACATCTTTGAATCTCCACATTGCTTTATTCACTTATGCACAACTATCTATTTTAAATTAACCATGGATGCAATGTCCATCATATTAATTCAGCATCTTAAGAGAATTGAAGTTCTGCAAAGTGCGCCCTCATATTATTACTATAATACCGACAGGCACTCTTCAGCATAGTGTGAGTGAAGCAGCAATTATGCAGTGCTAATAAGGAGTTTCTGTTGAGCTTTTGTATGTTAATGGATAAAACAGCCTCTGTGCCCAAGTGGTTGGTTAATATGCATTACTTCTGGTGAGAGCCAGAACGCTGTCCCGCTGTTCCCTGCAGGGGTCAAAGGTCAAGACTGGAGGGAGAGCGAGCTGAGGGCTGAGCGATGGAAAGCATAATAATATGCACATGCATTCTACAGTTTTTTAGCCTTGAGTGTGGTGCTGAAGGAAACTGTTCCATCACAAAGTAGTAAATAAGGAAATAAAGATAAAGCCATCGATGGAGTAGAACTTGAACTTTTGTATAATCACAGTGCCTGACAAGAAAAGCACTCAGAGAGCGCAGTACTCTGCCAAGGCTGCTCAGTCTTTGTATCATTTCCAACGGAATAGTCCTGATAAGTCCGCAGTAGTGGATTTGTAGCAGGATCGCAGTCATGTGATCGTCAGCAGGCAGCTGACGTAGTGTTCACTTGTTGTCATAGTTACAGTGACGCTGTGCCGCTATCTCGCAATGATACAGAAATCTTTAAGAAATCCGTGGATCCAGACTATAAGCCAGATCACTGCCAAAGTCAAATCAGGTGGTCATTTCTGACTTTCGACAAAAATTTCATCCAAATCCTTAAGTCCATTTTTGACTAATGTTGCTAACAGATGGAAGAACAAACGTATGTCAATCATCACATAACTCCGCCACATTCCTTGGCGAAGTAATAAAAAGACCACAGGTGGAAGTCTACAGCCACATTGGTGGTTCTTTGTGATTCCTCAAGCATGCTGAGCTAAATGCTAATGTCAGCATGTTGACATACACATGTTAGCACTGTTAATGTGGATGTTTAGCAGGGATAATGTTTGCTGGCAGGGGTTAAATCGGAAAATTGAAAGTGGGGAGTCTTTGAGGTTTGACAGGAAACCAATTTACATATACAGAGGCTGACATTAATCAGTATAATTTAACTATAAACTACAACTATGATCTATGTTAACAAACCTTCCTTTAAAGGTACTCTGTTGTGTATCAGTATCAAAAATAGGAATGACAGCGTGAGTTTGCCGCTAAAGGAGGCGAGCATAATAATATGAATTAATTAATATGCACGGACCAGGTGTTTCAATGGGTAAATTAAAAAATAGATAATTTTATATTCTACAGTATTAAAATATATGCTGACATGAATAAAGTTATAGCTCAGAAATGGTCAAACCATCTTACATTACTTCATGAAATTTGAGATTCTTTAATATTCTGCTCAAACTACACTAGCTCGCTTTACAGTTTAAGCTGAACTTCAGTTTAATGTCAAAGCTAGCTTGTTCTAAACAGGCCTACATCTTGTGGAAAAGCAGTTAGTAGAAATCAGCATTTAAGTTATTAAAATAGCATATCAGCTTTATTTTGTTATCCATTATGTTATAAAATGAGGTCTCCCATGTAAGTTTCTGACCTCTGACTCTGCTTTGCCATTCATCCTTCCATGCCAGTAGTGTAAGAATTACTTAATGACTTTCCATGGCCAGAAATGAAACATTGATAAAGCATTAGTTTAACTTTTATGTAACACTTTTTCTTATAACTAAGAGTAAGAATGACAAGAATATGAAGGCAAATAAAAAGTAGCTGCCACTGCTGCCCGCTCTCATCCCCACATGGAATTATGTTTGATCCTTTTTGTTTTACAGTGTTAAGCATCAACAAAGCTTGTTTTTTGTTCTAATCTTTGAGTTAAAGTAAGTGAAGCTTATGCTATTGTGCCGCCACACAGCAAGAACGGCATGACTCCCACTTATGCATGAATCATACATCAATTGCAGCCTAATTTTTTATGCAATCTTTGATGATGAAGGTACATTAACATAAACAAAAAAACATGCCAAAAATAGCACATTGTCAATATTTTAGAGACTCCCCCAAACCAGGGGAGTTCATGTCTTACTAAGAAGAGCTGAGCTCCCCTGCAGTTCTCACCTTGACTGCCATCTGCACCTTCTGACAGGCCAAAGAGAGGACTGATCTGCGAGGTGGTTTACAGGGAAACCTACTGACAGTGTAAAGGATGAAGAGCTTATGGTTGGAGTGAAATTGTATTTTTGTCATTGCATGAATTATTGCTACAGAGAATTGTAAAAATATATACATTGTTGAAGATGGATGCTGAGAGTTAGATTGTTCCTCCATGGCTTAGCCTCGATATGTTCAGTCAATTCAACCCCTGATTAAAATGTTTACTCCCTTGGTTAAGCATTTTGCAAAACATTTGATCATTATCAGTAAACACAATGAAACTGAGGATGGCGATGTAATTAGTCTGTTTTGACTGGACTATGTGAGCTTAGAATTTAATATTTGTACTTTTGCCAAAGTACCGGACAAATGAAAAGTTCAACTTGATGATGTTTATTAAAGAAACTTCCGAGGCTTAATAAAGTTAATGTAGTTAAGACTGAAGAGAACTCAAGTGGCTTTTGGTAATTCACTGAACACTCAAACATGGTACAAATATGTTGCTGTCATACAAGAAATAACTGTACAAAACATGACAGAAGGCTCCTAATGGCTACGTTATATCTCAGGATCAAGCAACCACTTTTAGGAGAACACTGAAGAAAATAAAAAGGCAAATTCAAAAAATATTTTTCCGATTGATTATTTTAAGTGTCGAGTAAAAGCAATAAATAGGCTTTCATGGTGCTGACACACAAAAAAACCCCAAATGTTCCATGTTGCTTGAAACACTGAATGCACCTAGATGGAGTTATGAGTGTCTCTGATGTTTGATAGATGTTTGATTGATTTTCATATTCATGGAGTGACTGCTTTTTTAAATCGTCATATTTTACAGAAAAGAGGACAACAATGTGGCTGAAAGATTTTTTTTTTTAAATTATCATTCTTTTCTTATATTATGTCACTGGTGTGTCAAAATGTTTGCAGAAATCCAATCTTCCCATTTGCTTTGAAAAAGTGCAATTGGAATTGGTTGAAATTTCTGAGCGGACCTTGAGCTTGTTTGAAGATGAACAAAGCAATCGCACTGTGCTCATCACTCTCATTAGGCGTCTTTGTTTTCTCTCAAGGGAATTACTGTTAAAGGCTTTTGAAACACATGAAGCCGATTCATTACCATGATGATGGTTTTTTTTCATCTTTTTTTTGCCTTCCATGGCCTCCTCTCTGTCCCCTGGCCTGTCTTGGACTCCTGCTGCGTCTCGAGGAGCACCCCTCAGCACATATCGAATAAACCGAGCATTCATTGTATAACCCACTGGCTTAGTTAATTATGCAAATTTCACATGAAGAAATGTGTCTTTGCGTTTCTTTGTGTGTCCCTTGTGCGGGACACATACTAGCTGTTCCAACTCATGCATTATTCATATCGCCAAAGTGCATTTTTAGTGGTTTAATCCTCGAGATGTTGACTCACTGTGTCTGCAAACATATTGGTTGTGTGTAGAATGTAAAACAAAATATTCCTGTTACTGTCCAAGTTTCTCCTACAATGAGACATTTTCATAATACCTTGTTAATTCAGATGCAGATTGCTGGGGTTTTTTTTTTTCAGATAGCTGGGTTTAATCTGTTCATGCTTTCTGTCAGTAAATTTCTAAATAGGTGCAGGAATGTTTTAAAGTTTGTGGTGCACAGAGGTTTAAACTGAGCATTAGCACAGTTTAACATCTAAAACCAACAATGCCAAAGTGTTTGACTGAAGCAGCAGCTACAAGGATGTGCAAATACACCACAAATAAGCTGGGACTGTAATGTACATTTGAAGTGTTCAGCTGTGAGTGCTTAAGTGCGTTTGTCTTCTGAGAGTTTGGTGACCTGTCCGGGGTGCTTCCCTGCCTCCCTTTCAATGCGTGCTTGGACAGGCTCCAGCTCCTGTCACTCTGAATGAGTAACGATAATGGCTAATAGCAGTTAACTGGATCACTGCTGCTGTCTTCACAGAGAAATACCATGTGGGAGATGATTTTCGATCCATAACAGCAATACAGAAGAAGATTCAAAGCAGGCAAAGCACACTTTATAATATATATTAGAGTCAAATAATGCAGGTGAAGTGGCCCATTATGATTCACTGACGCTTTTCTTTCAGTGTTCAGGTAATGCTATGGTGATGTGGGATCAGTGCTACAGACCGACGAGAGGATATCTCGGAAACGTTTCATTTTGTACTGTTAAACTGCTCTTTTAAGGTTGAAATGCTCAGCCAGCAGCCCAAGCGTGTGGCTCATGGATAATTTAGTTCTGTCTTTCCAAATGACTAATGAAATTGTCTTAGCCGTGGTTAAAGCTATTAAAATGAATGGTGTGAGCTGCTGCACTGCCGTGCGATTGGGAATGTGCAGAGGTCGCCCAGAAGTGAGATGGATGGACACTGAGGGATGCTGAGGCTGTGCATCTTTGCAGGCTTGTTCATAACCTCCGAACAGAAGGACTGATGAAGAGAGCCTGAAAAGTGATGTGTTGTTGTCTACAAAACCCGTGCGGTACACTTTGTGGGTGGCGATGATGACTATGTGCAGTGTTTTCTAAACCACAAGGTGCCAATTAACTTGCAGCATGATTCATATTTCCCTTGTTTTTATGGATTGTTTCAACTGACTGACTTTGTTAACTTTATTTATGGGTGAATTCAGTCTATCATCTGCTCGCCCACTTTAAAGCTTAGGGCTAATTTTCTATAAGTGCCCGCCCAGCTGTACAGTTTTAATATTTTTCTTTTGGGATTTTGGATCTGGGTCTACTTCAGTCCCAGTGATTCATTTTCAAGTCTACCACTAAGCTTGTTGGAGGTGCAGAGCCGTACAATGTGTTGTTAAGAGTTGGCAGAGAGAATCTACAGTCTACCAGTCAACCAAAACACCATTTTCTTTGTAGATACGCAGAAATATTTGCATATATCCTCCCAGAAGCATGATTTTTGGGTTTCTGTGCTCCACACAATTTGGGAAAGCTTCCTTATCCAGCCTGTGCCCTCTTTTTGGCCACATTTAACTCACATCAGCTGGACATGTCGGCTTGCAACAACAACAAGATGCAGCACACAATAGTGGAGTCCAACCAAAAAGCTCACATTAGACATTCCATTCAGTCCTGCAAAGGAGTTCAATTTAGGAATCAATTTTAAAGGAAAAATCCAATCAAGCAAAGTGTAACATATCCATAACCTCCAACCTGTAGAACCATTTGGAAATAAAAACCCAATATCAGCCTAAACCAGCCACACAATATATTGGTGCACACCGCCTGATGGAAAATGTTGAGTTTTTAATGGAACCGACTCCCCCTCCTTGACAGCAGGACAGTCTCTGAGACAGCTGGACTTCCTGCCTTCTCTTCCCACCGTCCTTCCTCTCTCTCTCTCTCTACAGGCTGCACACGTGTTCTGGTGTCCTTAGTATTCTTGGCCAGTTTGTGGGTTGAGTGACAAATGGGCAGCTGATGGGTGCTGATGGGTGCTGTTTGGCCGGCTGTAGCAGTAAACTACTGGCCCTGTCTCAGCACCACCTCTTATGGCTCCATCACACAACCTTTAATTCGTACAATTACACGGCTGCTGTTTTTCTTACACAGGAAGGGTCTCTCCACTCGCACTCATTTCTCACACAGGGCTTTATTTTTCACTGTGAACTCAACACACACCGATGCAGAGGAGGGTTCTCGGACAAAATCAAGGTTGTGCCGCAACTATGCACCAATAATTTATCAACTCCGCGGATCTTGAAAGGTGGTGTAATTTGGGACATATATAGTCCCCTTTCTTATCTGTCTTATAGGCAGTGCTATGAATGGAACCAATCACTAGTAACCTAATTTTGAGATGCGCAATGCACACTGAGGCCACATGCACACTTTGCAAGTGATTGCATATTGTTAAATAAGTCTTCTTTAGTGTGCGGTTTGTGCTTAGTATAGCTCTGTAGATGTAATTGTCTGCTCTCAGGCACCCGCAACAGTGATTTAGTACAGAGGTTTTTCCCCTGACAGATGGCAGTTCCATCCCTCAGTGCGATTAACCGCAGTGGATGAACTGCAACACTCCCATCAGCTTTCTTCATTACGTTTTTCTAAAATGCTTTGTTATCACACACACACACACACACACACATGGATTTCTCAGTCCAGATGACAGTTTTTCAAGCTGAATGCTGATGCTTAATGTTCACTGCTGATTTGCTGCTGTTTCTCTTTGTCTCCCTGCTCCAGTTGCATTTTCCGGTCTCGGCTTCACCTCCTTCTACCTGGCGGGAAAGCTCCAGTGTTTTACGGATCAGGGTCGAGGGCGTAGCTGGCGTCTCTGTGCCATGGTGCTGCCTCTTTACAGCGCTATGATGATCGCATTGTCCCGGACCTGCGACTACAAACACCACTGGCAAGGTCCGCCCAGCAGCTCACACATACGAACGAGATTTTCCTGCATTTATCAAAATCACTCTCACACAAACTCTGTGTCCTTTTATCTGACATAGTGTTAAATCTGCTTCTGCCAGCTGCAGCAAGATAGATATTCAGAAATCTGTTTCAATCAAATGTGGCTCATGGCACATTTATAATTGTGACACAGATAATTTACCAGGCCTACATTTGAAACAGCTGTACTACTGTAATCATGCAAAAATTTTATCTTAATCAGCATGACTGACAAATTGAGGGAAAGAAAACATAATGATGTACACTAAGTCAGGCTGGGCAGGCTGCTCATTTGCCCAACAGGCTGAAAATTGTGTCTCATGAGACTGCTTTGTTGCAGTTATTCCGTAATGGTTTTGATTTCATGAAAACTGCGTCAAATAACAGTGAGGTAACATTTCATTCAGCACCATTGGAAGCAGATTAAAATAACAAGCTTCAGACTTGAGGGGACAGAGAGACGGGAATGCATATGTGGGTGGGGTGTTGGAAAGAATATGTGATAATATGATGACAGCTCTGTCATATGGTGTTAATTAGTTTTAAGGAGCCATATGCTCCTGGGTAGCAGGGCAGCTACAGAACAGACAACTCTCTTTACAAACAGGATTTATTTACATCAAAAGTGTAACATATACAGTAGTCGCGGGCAAGCTGATCACTTTGAGTCATCTTTGTATTTCTTTCTCCTCCCTGTCCTCAGCCGACTGTAAATAAGCAGCAGTGGTGCAGCCCATTAAACTTGAGGGGCTTCAATCTGCTCCCAGTGTAAACACAAGCTGGGAGCCCCATTAGCCGAGCTGCTACACCACGCTTGATGGATACTAATGTTCTAGCCATCCTTTTGCACTTTAGAGGTGCACTCTGTCCTCGCAGAGGAAAAGGCTGGGCTTCCAATCACTGTCTCAATGAGGCCAACAAACTAATATATGCATCAAGTCACAGTCTATTAAATTCAGCTGACAGGGGTTGATGAAACATTCGCAGGGCAAGCTCATGCATTGTAGCGTGCCTGAATGGTGGAAATCGATGTTACATTATTTTTCATTTCAGCCAGAAGGAGAAAATAAAGTGAGACCTATGGAAAAATATAATTTTGATATTAGGAAAGCCTCAACTTCAGCTCCTTCAGACGCCAGCTGGCTGTGTCATTTTGATCTATACGCGGCAATATAGGCTTAGTATTCACCATGGCACTGTGATATTAGGTGATATATTATAGCTTAAAGGTGGGCAGGTATAATACGAAACTGTTCGGTGTTTGACAGAGTAACAGACACAGCCTGTCCACAGGCAAGTGCTCAGTGGAACAGATTCATTGCCTTGCCTCTTGTGTTACTTTTATCAACCTCTGAAGTCGTCAGGCTTGATGAATGTTCACTTCACGTTACGTACACATGCAACAATGTCTAATTAACTGAGCTGATTCGAAGAGCAGGTGGTATTTCATGTCGCCCACACAAGCTAAGTTTATCTATAAATGCAAACCTTAAAATATATGTGTTTTGCAGACGCCTTTGTTGGAGGGGTGATCGGGTTGCTGTTTGCGTACATCTGCTACCGCCAGCACTACCCCCCTTCCTGCACATGGATTGCCACCTGCCTTATGCCAGTCTGGCTGCTGCCACCCACACGCCCTCGCACCCTCAGGACGACCCGCAGCCCACCGACAACGCCACCACCCTGCCCCTGGAGGGGTTGACTGAAGGGCCAGTATGACTAGTGGCCACCACCGAGACTCCCCCCAGCACCCTCACCAAGCCGCCAAGCCCACCTCCCCTCTCCTAGAGACCGACTGGGTCTTGTATACATTCCAGTGGACAAGAAAAACACCCATTCCCATACTGTTCCACCTGGTCTCGGTGACACCTACATTCCTTTGTGTTTGTATTTTCTTTTTCTTTTTTTTTTAAACCTGGTTCTTGCTCAGCAGCCATTAAAGCCTATATTTAGATGCGATGTATGAGAGGAATCTTCGAATATGGGACATCACCGCTGAGAGGGAAGAGAGAGAAAAACATGTTGAAAACTTGAGGAATCGTCTCACTAATGGCTGCGAAGGAAGATGAAAATATTGCCAGTTTTTGCTGGAACTTTTTTTTTTTTCGCTTAATGAGAGATATGGTTGGCAGGTTGTTTTATGCTGGAGTTTATTTATTGTTTGGCTGCTAAAGGATTGGAAGAGACAGCTGGGGAGATTAAAAAAAGAAATCCCATGAAATGTCACAGCAATTAAACCATGATACCAAACCAGACAAACTGTTATGTATAAGCCACACTTAGAAACAAAGTATAGGATTTGATAGCAAGTAGTGTCGGAAAGAAAACGACATCCTGCGTGTTTCAGTAAAACTATAGATGTATGCTGCATTTTTAGAGTAAACGTACGGCAGCACTGGTCTAGATTCATACATAATGATAAATATAAAACCAATACATTCTTGTAGAAGCACTGGTCCATGTCAGAAAACAATATTCAATATTTCTTTACCTGAAACTCCTCTGTTACCGCATTTTTTATCGTTCCATTACTCCTCATTCTCTAGGGCTTGCACATCCCCTCTCTCTCATTCTGCTTCCTCTCTGTGTTACTATCCGACTTCCTTCTGTTGGAGCCCTGCATTCGACACGTTCAACACATGTTCCCACCGGCTTCACAGCGACATGAACCCTCAATGAGCGCAATCAATAAGAGACAGGTGGGAATGGCGTGGAAGAAGTGTGCCAGGACACGCACAAACTCCAATCTGATCCTGCATTAATCCTCATTACCCGAGGTCAGCCACTGCTGCTTCTGAGGACATTAGGACTGTATAAGGTGCCCCACGAACTGCCCAAGCATCACAAACGGCTTTCAGCCCAGTGTAGCCCCACAAATAGACAATCCAGCATTCAGCAGGCCACAGATCTGAACAAGAGACTGTGATTTTGATGTATTATCCATCCATTAAAGTTCCGTTATTTATTAACATCGGGACGGCGCGTTGAAATGAAGCAAACACCAAAGATTTGTAGCTTCTTTTTTTTTTCTTTTTTTTGCTGCCTGGGTTGTACGTGCCCTACGCTTTATTAACAGAGATGACGCACAGCCAGATTACTGGTTCCCTATCATCAACAAAGCAATTTGTAGCCTTTTTACAAATTTTTGTTAAAAATGATGGATCATTTTGTTGCCTTGGTGACTGTAATTTATTTTATTTTTTTTGACGTTGCTGTGACATTAATGGGAAGGCACAATCTCAGCTTACCTCTAACCCGACCGAGCTACAGGAAGGCGAGCATTATATGTTTGTTCTGAAAAGCTTGCGGGGGGGGGGGGGGGGGGGGGGTGTGTGCAGAAGATAGCACATCAAAACAGAATGAAATGAGCAGCAAGCCAGTATAGAAGGTCATTGTGTAACTGTAATGTCTTGTCAGAATGATAGCAAACATCTTTTTTACATTTGTTAAACAGACCACATGTTTTCAGCATCAGCCTTGTAACCTTGAGTTCACACTGCAAAAACTCAAAATCTTACTAAGTCTATTTGTTTTATTTTTAGTCAAAATGTCTCATCCTACTTGATTTGTGATAAATTCACTTAACAAGGGACATTTCAGCAACATAGAGGGACTTCTTTTAATACAGTGCATCTTAAAGCTGCTGTCCGGAGTTTCCGTTTGTTTTCAATTTATGTATCATTGTTTAACAAAGCTTAAATGTGTTAGTCTAGTTCGATACTATAATATAAAGTTAGTATAACACGATATGAAAATTTATTCCTGAGCTCCGCCTTCCTCTCATAGACCCCCATGTTATTCCAAAAAGCGCCGGTTGCTGCCGACCAATCAAGTTCGAGCTTCAGCTTTGTCATGCTGTCAATCAACGGTTACGCGCACAGCAAGCAAGCCCATGCAGAGGTGGGCGAGCTACGCACTACGCAACCGCGCGCACATTTGTTTTGCTAGTGAAGGAGAGAGCATCAGGGCTCAGCAACTTCCAGAAAAGTTACCAATCCCACGGCTTGTCAGGCCAAGAGACTGCAGGACGTTTTTTGGCTCGGGGTGCTCGCATCGCTCCCCGACCACGGCCTCCATAGCCCGCCTGACGGCTTCGTTTAGATGCCCGACCTCTGGAGGAAGATGTTGGGGCGTCTGGGACATACTCTTCGTCAGAGGAGTCATGCAATTCTGAACTCTAGATAGAAATAAATGAACAATCTAACACATATACACGCGTAAATGCACTAAGTTTGATAAACAACATCATCGAGAGGGATACACGAGTGTAATCACATCTTGAAACTTTACTCGTTAGTCCTAGCAGATTCATGTTATTTTGGTATTAGGACAAGTTAGACTCAATACAGCATTCTAACGTAATTCCTTTATTATTTACTAAATGTACTAAATGCAGAAGAGGGGAAAACAGCAAAACAGGCCATATGCTGCAGCACTCCGGGCACTTCTCTCATGTACTGCGCGCGTGCACAAATAAAGGGACGAAATCAGAGGGAGGGACGGTGGGACCAACAGCGTTTTGGAAGACGCTGCGATTCAAACTCCGGAAAGCAGCTTTAAGTCAAACAACCTTGAAATTATCTAGTTTTGAGTTGAATTTTACAAGAAAACTCAAAATACGTTTAACCCTGCTGTTGTCCTGTGGGTCAAAATTGACCTGTTTTAAAGTTTAAAAATGTGGGGAAAAAATACATGTTTTTACAGTGAAACTTGTGATGTCCACATTTTCAACATTTTTGGGAAATTCTGAACATTTTTTTGGTGGAAAATAGAAATGTTAAAAATCAACAACAAAAAACCCTTTTAATGATATATATATAATCACTTTAGATATTTTTAGGATTTTTTTGGGAATATTTTTGCTCTTTTTTGAAAATATTTACAAGAATTTTCTTTCCAAATTTGCGGGATTTTTTTAAAAATAAAACTTTCAAGGAAAATTTTTAGGGAATTATTGGAATTTTCTTCCTGGAGGTTTTGCAAATTTTCAGAAATTTGGGGATTTTTTTTTGCAGATTTTTTGGATTTTTTTCAGACGAGGAAACAATATTTTTTGGTGCCTGTAAATGAGGACAACAGGAAGGTTGACACATCTCAAATTAGGAGGTTACATAAAAGCAAAAATCTATTTTTGAGTGAAAAGCTACTATTTTTTTGTGGCATGTCTGGCTTGTTTAAGACACCTAAACTTGACAATCCTGGTTAAATATAGCTTAAAATAAGTTTTCCCAGCTAATTTTAAGATCTCAATATTCTAAATATCACATCTTATTTCAAGAAATCTTACCAATCCATTTTTCACTTGTTCTACTGGCAGATTTTGTCACTTATTTCAAGGTAAAAGTTCCTTGACATAAGTTTTTTTCTTGTTTTGAGAGGGTCATTTTTATCCAGTGCAGCCGTTGTTTAACTTCATTCTGGGCACAATTTGGCTCGTGGCACAATAGTTGACAAGGAAAGCGTCTCTGTTCAAAATTCTTTTCATAAATCATTTATTAAAATCAGTCACAACTAAGCCTCTGTCACTAATGCAACCCACTGGCAGCTTCTTAAAACTGAGTGTGTGTGTGTGCGTATGTGTGCGTGTGGTGTGTTCATAGGGTTTTGACGAGGCCTATCTGACACTGATGCAATACAAAATGAAACTTTACAAAGAATGAACCTTTCACCAGAGGGATACAGGTGCTCAACTCTGCACATCAGACTCTGTGATGGGACTTGAAAAGGCTCTGAGAGTTGACTGTAACAGCGAAGCCCCCCAGCTGGCTCCATTCAGTCTTTCAGTGCAGGCCTGGAGATCAGTGACTTGAGGAAGATTTTGGAGATGAAATGATTGTGACACAGATGCATTATGTTCTATAGACGTGTATTTGACTGTATCTCTCCTGTTCGATGGTATAGTGTGTATTGGGGGGGGGGGGTTTCAGAAGTCATATCTGTGAGTATTTTTCACTTTTTCAACAAGGGATTTAGTACCCCACAATCCTTGGAACCATTCCATGATCTGTTTTAATTTGGTGCTATAGATAGTTTTGTAGCAGCAGGTGTCCATTGTTTGTTTCAAATGGTGGATGTGTCGTTTTGCAAGCTAGAATAATTTTCTACCGAGAAAAAAGATAATTATAACACATATTTCTTTTTAAGTCTGAAGCTCAAGGGCAACCAGTGCTCGTTACTCTGTGATTTTCTTTTCAGTCATTTCACCTTCACAAGGACCGAAGGGATAAAAGTAACAAAAAAAGTAAATAAATTATCAGTTATTACGAATAGACGTCTGAAGAAAAAAGAGTGTACGACTTAAGAATCTTTGTTTCATGGCATGCCAGTTCCATTTGTGTTTTCTATGAATACGCATGTCAGGCCTTGAGAACTCTTTGAGCTGTGTTTTGCTGTTTGTATACTTGTACAATAAAGGACTGCAGCTGTGTGAAATTGTCCATGAAGAAAACAAAGGATTCTAATATATCTCGTCTAAGTGTGATCGTTGGAGCCTGTGTTTGTTGCAGGAACTCTGAGCTGCTTCTCTCGGATTGAACACATCACTGGAAACAAATCAAGGTTTTTGTATACAAAAAAAAATCCACCCTGTAATCAGCATATATCGGACTCGACATTGTTTCTTATGATATGCAAATGAACAATCTTAGATTATGCAGCAGCAGATATTTAAGTGAGCTATACCCCAAGTTTATTTGAATCTTTTTATGCTTCAGTGGATTTGCCTTCAGATTGCACAGTGATACTGAGGGAGCTGAATGTGTGTGCGTGAATGTAACTCTGTGCTAAGTGTGTGTTATGCTTCTTTGCATCAGTTTGTGTTGCGCTCTTGTTTAGGGAGTTTCCAATAAACGTGTGTATGCTTAAGACTACCTGTTGCTTTTTATGTCAGGTCTGTTGGCCAGTTAGTTCACACTTTGGTTCAGACTGAAAAAATCTGGGAAACATTTCAATGGATTGCCTTTGTTTTCTGTTTGTTTGTTTACAGATATCCCAAGGTGATTAATCTTAATAACTGCATTTATTTATTTATGTAACAGCTGGATAGCTTAGTGGCTTAGTGACTAACATCCTTGACTTTGGCACAGGAGATTGGTGTTTCAAATTGAGAAGACCCTGAGGCAAGGCCCTTCGTGCCCCGTTTACCTGCCGTGTGGTGTATCTACTCTTAGACTGACGTCCCTTTGGATAAAAGCATTTGCTAAATGAAACTGTACTTTAGGACTATTTATTTTAAAATCATTTATAAAATATCAAATTTTTGTGTTTCCATATTGAAAGCCCACATCTTAACTTCAGAAAATAATGCTAGTTTTTTGAAACCCAATGACATAATCTGGAGTATTTCGAAAGCATTATCCAGGATACTGTTGCGTGTATACATCTTCCAGGTTTCTGACAACTATCTGTGTAGGTACAGATTCAGCCAAGCAACAAACAGAAATGCAAACCAAGTGATTTTCCACACAACTGTCCAGCCTGTATGACACTATATAATCACCCTCAGTAGTGATGGAACCAGTGCTGGTGCTTTCTCAGGTCACACGAACGGTTAAACGCTGTCACACAGTCAGGAAAAGGTCCTGCTCACATGGAATTTTCCTCTGCATTCAGAGTCACCAAACTTCATCTTTGCATATCTTGTAGCTCCTCTGTGCTCTGTGGGGACAGTGACAGCCTAACCCTGGTCAAAGCTGTTTGATATTTTCTTCTCATCTCACACTGCTTGCAATATGGTGGAGAAGCTCAAACTGCAACCCGATGTTGACATGCAGTCGAGCTAATCCTGCTCTACGCCAAAAGAGTGCCTTTACTTTCAATAGGTACAGTCAAATGAAATTAAGGATAACATTTAAAAGATTGTCAAGTAATCTGTAGCTTGAATGCTAGAATCTATCATGCATACGGCAACATGGATATCCAGAGTCTCTATGCTCCATGTAAACAACATACCCCAAACATGATCAAAGCCGGGGTAAGCTTCATAGCCGGGATAGCGATGTGCATATAAACACACTACATGAAATATAACGACAGGGTGATGGATTGCCTTGAAGTTTATAACAGGCTTTCAACTAGTCATCTCTTGAAGATGAATTTAAATGACTTTGCAGAAGCCCTGACTTGTCACCTACTAGCTTTGGTTTATGATCAAATGCACACTGACATCAAATTCCTGTGCAGCCTCTTTAGTGCTGCTTTTATCCTTAACATTCACAAGTCAACATGCACACAAGTACATACACAGCAAACTATCATTTCTTACCCTTTCTGACATCTACAAGGACATATACTTGTTGACTTTTTTTGTCTGTTTGCTTGTTTTTTATTTAACAACAGAGTAGATGCATTTCCAGTGAATACTCATTCATTTAAATTTTTTGGTATTAATAGAAAATGCAAGCAGGATCAAGAAATACTAATAAAAATGTAAATGAGTAATTGCTGAGATTTTAGCTTAAAAAATAATAATTTGTGATTTTTTTTTTATTATTTTTTTTTTAGATAATTCAGCCTTATTGCTCTGGTTATAAGCCATTCTCAGTTGCACAAGCTTAAAATTCTACCATGATTTTAAAAAGGTCAGGAAGGGTTTTTTGGGTTTTTTTTGCTGCTTTTCTTTAGTCTGTTTTTGCTTTTTATGCACATAGAAGGTCTGCAAATCTCAAAAGTTCATGCCAAAGCAAGTTGTTCTCTCCCACAGAAAATGTAGTTTTTTTGCCTGTCTGTAGCTCCTCCTCAGATTTTCATCTGTTACTTTATGACATCACTATGTAACACATTTGCACAATTTCTGAGTAGCTTCAACAAAGAATGTGCAGCTTCTGTGCAATACAAAGACCACCATTACTTCCTCGTTTTTGCTGGAAATATATCCCGACACTTGACTTTTGTTGGTTCAGCTGACCAATCAGAGCAGACTGGGCTTTCCATTATGGGACTCTTAAAGAGACAGGAGCTAAAATAGAGTGTTTCAGGCAGAAGGTGAGAGGAGGTAGCCTAGCCGCGCTAGACAACCCACGGCAACGAATTTAATTCTCTGCCAGGGTGGGTCTAGTTACCCTCCATAAGGCTCGAGGCTGGATTCTCCTAAAACTGGCCGGACCAATCACCATGAAGTGTAGAGTCAGAAGGCGGGCATAACTAAGTGACGACAGAGGGGCGACGATTCTGACAGAAACAACCGGCGCACAATAAACAGTTATCTTTTGACTCGGCTTTGGCCACAGCCCTTAAAGATTTGAAGCTAACATTCAACTTGAAAGATAAACAAAGGACGGCACTGAAGTGTTTCATTGAGAAGAAAGACGTATTTGGACTTATGCTGACGGGATATGGCAAATCCTTAATATATCAGTTGGCTCCGCTGGTTGGGAAGCTAATGGGCCTTAGCCACAATCCGCCGGCGCTCTAGGAACTCCGTCAGCCTATTCGTTGCACTGATTGGTTGTATACCTACCCAATTGCTACAGAGTGATTTGAAAGACAACCTTTTAGCCCGCCTCCCTCCCTGTCCAGCGGCCCTAGACCCTTGTGCCTTCAGAACATGGGTCTAGCGCGGCTAGGCTAGAGAGGAGGTGCTCTGGCAATGTACACAATGAGTGAAATAAGTTTTTTGAACAATTCAGGAATGTAAGCATATTGTAGTGGATGACCAAAATATAATTGTAAACCAGTAAATGTGCATAATATTGGATCTTTAATTGATTTTCTGCAACTGACTTATGATGGAATAGTACTCCCTATACATTAATTTCAAAACTGTGAATAATTTAGTTTTAAAATATTTTTGTATTTGAATAGCTAAAAAAATGTAATACCTGAATGTTTTCATGCAGGCTTTTAACCTTCGCGGCCTTCCTACTCATAAGAAAATGTTTCCTCCTGAATAATAAAGACATCTCAGATCAATAGGCTCCCAGACATCTGCCCTCTTTTTGTGTGCTGGTGAGCTGCTGCGATGTGCCTTTCTCAAAGCCTATTAAAGAGCGACGGCATTTGTAAAGAGCGCAAGGCTTCAAGGTTGGTGCAAGTAAAGGAAGGAACGAACCAAAAAATAAAGAGATGCTTTCACATATACAATCAGCTGAAACTTTTAAGAGACGTGTGATGTCTGGTAACAACCCATGCAATCAAGCCTGACAGTGTGGCAGCAGCAGTACTTGTGTAACAAGTGGAGAAAGCTGCTCTGCTGAAACAGCCCTCTCCAACATGAAAAATCCTGACTTCACTTCACACTTGAGACTGCATTGCTTCTAATAGATGATCCATTAAGTGACATCATTTACGCACTGGAAGTATATGATCCTGTGTTGAGAGTTGTTTATGCGGAGAGAACAGCGAAGCGGTAGGATCGCGCAAAATTTTCCTGGGAGTTGATGTTCCAGGGACTGTAGATACTGCAGTTCTAAGGCATATTGAGCATGCACACAGCAGAACAGTAAAACACCCACACAGAAGCAATTACACAGACAGCCGCTGTTGTTCCTGAGCGACTCTTGCATTGAAACTCTGCAACAAACCACATGCTGGGAGATTATGTGCGCCACTGAGGTGGTATAGTTCTTATTCAGCATTGTGGAAGACTAACATTTGATGGAGCACTAAACAGCTGCCTGTCAGTTAAACAGCTGCTTGCCTCTGACATTGAAGAGTAGGTTTCCTATCAGTATATGAATGATTAGAGTACTCAGTCAAAGGCAAATGTGTCATCTCTCAAAACACCCGTATTGTTTTCCTGTCAAGGGCAACCCCCACTTCTGGATGAGCAGTGCTATTAAGGCCGTCAAATCAACCTGGATCTAATGCATCAACAGTCAGCTGGCATCTAATATCACTTAACATTGGAATACCCTTCAAGCCGCACACAACACTCCGTCACACTCATTGTTTTCGAGGAGTAGACTTCATGAACCTGTGGCTCCATTAGTTCACATCATGAAACAGGAATCAGAACATAGGGATCGTTAACATGGTAATTAGATACTGTAGATGCTGATAAGATACTGATCGCTGGTGGAAATCAGAGCAGTTTTCTTCATTGGGAAAATTAATGAGACCGTATCAGAAAAGAGCACATATCTTCTATTTTGCATGTATTTTTCATACAGATAATGCTATCTAGATACAAACACTAATCAATAGCATGACATTATCATTTTGATAGTGTATGTCAGATTCTCCACAACACTGAAAAAGACATTTATCAGACATCTGCTGACAAATACAGTTTCTGCTATCAGAGAATTGCATAAATTCAGAGCTGGTGAGGCCACTAAGTCATGCAAATTCAATACAGTCTTTGCTATCTGGAAACTGCAGAACAGACTAGACGAGGTAGCTGCACTGTAAATGCAAACAGTGTCCCTATTTAATTTATTCTAGTCTTTCAATTTGACTTACACTGAGTTTTCCATATTTTTTGCCTGCATACTTGTTTAATTTAATATGTCCTTGATTTTTCAGAATATGGATTGCTTCAAAGTAGCAAGTGCAAAGACTCATAGGAGGATTAATGTTTACGTTTTTAATTTAGCGGTGTTGTGATCATTATTTCAGTTGCATTTAGACTTTGATTCTGTGGATGTGTCTTCTAATGTTTGTGTGGCTGAGAATGGTTGAAAGGCTCCCTCTGGTAAAAGTGCAGCTTGTTACCTTGTTAATATGAACATATGGTGTTTCTGTATTTGCTAGAAGATGAATTATGAGCAAAATAAGCATGGCTGAACATTTCCATATTGAACCTGCACCGTACCGCTGAATCTGAAAAACACAGATTATTCAAACTTCTAGAGTTTCATAAGTTAAGAAACCAAAACCAATCCTGACAACTTGCAGGGTGGTGCAACAGTGTATGGCGGAATGACTCCAATATCACAACTTTCCATCGTCTAGTGTAGAGTGGTTTTACAGTGTTTGAACAGAGTTGAAGGTGAGCTGGTGTGTTGAACTGCAGAAAGTAGGAAGAGGAGGGTGAAGAGAGGCACATTCTGTGTTGTAGGGTTACAGTACATCTAAGCCATTTTAAGACATGAATGGATTATTTTCAGGGAGAAAACATCAGAATATGTTATTCTGATATATAGAGATGAATTTCTAGAGGTTTATTTAATAACTGGAGAGGGCCTTTAAGGTTTACTGGCAAGACACTACCATGGCCGAGGTTCCTGTAACAATTAATCACTTGTGTTATTATTCAGAGTTGTTCAAAAGTTATTTCATGCAGAATTAATGTAGCGGTCCAGTGCATGTAGTGCAGGAATTGCAATGTAAAATGAGATCTCTTTCTTCCCATGTTTCACATGAATTCTGTGCAAAGTACTGTGTGCAAGAAACTTTAGTCTTCTGAAAACAAAAAAATAAGTCACACTTTTTGAGCTGATTTAATTAGAAGTCTGGTAAACTGAAGTATAATTAGGGGATTTATTTTTTGAAATTAGTAGATTTTTTTTAAATGTTTTATAGTTGTAGCAGTTTGATTAAACTTGACTTGAAGAAAAAAGTATGTTCATTCTGAACAAATACTCATTTCAATCAACTTGATACGATTAAGTTCATTAACTCACTTTTCCCAAGGTAATTGGTTTCCTTTTTGAAAAAATGTATTAAAAAAGACTCTTTCATGTCAAAGTGAAAACTGATGTTTTATTTTTACAAATGTAAAATAAGCGACTGCATAAGTCTAGGCCCCAATCTAAGGATCCAACTGGTGGTAGAAGCCACAATTAGTGAAAATGGAGATCATCTGAGTGAAGTGAATGTGCTCTAAGTGACTGTAGGATAAAGACACCTGTATCTGGAGAGTCCACTCACTAGTGAATCAGTAACTATTTGTCACTGCATCAGTCGTGAAGCAATAACTACTCAGTAAAAACAAAAAGAACACTCCAAGAAACTCTGTGGAAAGGTTATTGAAAGGTGTAAGCCAAGGCATGGATACCAGAACGTTTCCAAGTCTCTACATATGCCTTAGGGTGCAGTTAAATCCATCTTTAAGAAATGGAATGAATTTGGCACATGCATAAGTCTTTCTGGAGCAGCTTGTTATCAAAAAATTGAGTGATAAGAGAGATGCTAGAGAGGGAGGCCACCAAGACACCTATGACTCCTCTGAAGGAGTTACAAGCTTCAGCGGCAGAGATGGGAGGCTCAACAGCTGTTCAAAGGTTCTTCCCAAGTCAAAGCTTTATGGGAAAGTGGCAAACAGAAAGCCACTATTGAAAAAAGTTCATAATAAATCCATAATAAATGGGAGATTCTGAAATAAACTAGAAGTAGGTTCTTGGTTTGATCAGATCAAAACTGAGCTTTCTGGCCATTAGAGAGACTTGGTAAACACTGAACAATGCACATCATCACAAACACACCATCCCCTCTGTGAAGCATGGTGGGGGCAGCATCATGGTATGGGAATGCTTCCTGGCAGCAGACTCAGGAATGCTTGTAAAAATAAAGGGTAAAGTGCACGTATGAAGAATAGGGATATCCTGGACGACAACCTCCAACATGCAGTCTGCAAGAAAACTGTGACTTGAGAAAAGAACTGCTGTCCAGGACAATGACCCAGAGTGTACAGCCAGAGCTACACAGAAAAGGGTTTAAAAACAACAAGATAAATGTTCTAGAGTGGTTGAGTCAGAGTCAAGACCTTGATCCAATTGAGACTTTGTGGCTGGACTTGAAAAGAGCTGTTCACTCATGATCCTAGTAAAACCTGGTACAGATGCAGTTTTGCAAAAAAGAGTGAGATGAAATTGCAATGCCCAGAAGTGCAAGACTAACAGTCCTATTCATACAGGCTCAATGCTGCAATTGCCGCCGAAGCTGCATTATTCACTAAAAGGTGGAGAATCTGTGTGCAGTCACTTATTTGACATTTTATATTTTAAAATAACAGAAAAAAGGTTTCCACTTTCACATGTTAGAATATCTTTTTGGTATTTTTTTAAGAGCAAAATTATCGTGACTGGGATTCAATATTGAAAAGCAACAAAAGGGGAAAGCTTCCAATGGGAAGCTATAAATTGATGTACTATCCCATATAGTGTTGTCAAAATACAATGCAAGCCTGAATGCGAATCACATTTTATTGATGCAAATGGTACGCCTATGACAGTACGCTTGTTTATAAATATATAAAAGTGTGTCGATACAGGGCGTAGTTAATTAGTGAAAGACTGATTCAGAAGCCTTTCGAACAACTGTTTTCACAGCCTGAATAGTGCTCCCCACGATGAGTAAACTCATATTGAAGCTCTTGATTTTTACAGTATTTTCCCAAGGCTGTCACAATACTAATGGAAGAACTCCAATTAGGAAATAGAGGAAATTTCATTCACCCGCTGTCTGTCTTTGTGTGTTTATCTCTGCAATAGCTGAGCTATATTGAGTAAGTTTTATCTTCAGAATGCTTTAGTTGCAGCTTGACTGAGTCAACAGAGTCATGCTTTAAATATGATGTTTGGGATTAACCAAATTTGTCAAACAACTTTGAGAGGGAGGGAGAGGGAAGGTGACGTAGTAGTTACTGAAGCCGTGCTAGGAAGATGGGTGTATTGTACAATGTAGAGCTGGTCAGTTGTGTACTATGGTGCAAAGATGACGGCAATGAGTTACTATTCTTGTTTTATCTCCCCCTCCCTCACTCATTTGGAGTTAGGGAGGGGGAGTGAGGGCAGGATTTTGTTTAGTTCCCTTCTACCCAATGTTCCTCACAGCAGTAAGTGATAACATAGCAATTGTAAGGAACTATTAATAATGCATACTTTCCCCTACTTTATGTATTTGGTATTTTTTTGTTTGTTTGCTTTTTGACAAACTGCAATAGAAATAGCCCTTGATTCTAAACTAAGTGCTACACAGACTTATAATTAATACATCAACTGAAAAATGCAACACTCATGTTCAAGCATCATTTGTAGAGTTCTAACTGATTTTAGATAAAGAACAAAAAAAAAGTTTGAGTTTCTAGTTGCTTCCCAGGAGTCAAAAGTCGTGTTATTCCCATGTTCAGGTTATTCAAAGCACGAGTGTGTCTGTGGCTTTTGGCCAAAGGTTTTTATAGTCGTGTCTGCTTCCATTTGCAGGTTTTACTCTGCAATATAAATAAATATTCTACATTCCAAAAAGTGTACATATGTAAGCTAGCAAGCGCAATAACCCTCCAACTCTGCATGAATCACAACCGAAGTGGAAGCTGACATTCATAATAGATCAATAGCAATGAGCAGACAGCTGTAGATGTACCTTTCATGCTCCTGTAAATTCCTCAGGGCACTGTGCTATATTGCAGAACTCAGTGATTTCTGTCTGCCTTATTAATACACAAACCACAATTCTGTCAAAGAGTAACATTCAGTCGAAACCCCCAGTGAAGGGCTAGGGGAATTGATGGCAAAGTGAGTGTCAGGCTCTCGTTTCTTAAATGCTAAGTAGCGATTGCACTCTTGTTTGGTTCACTTAGACGGAGAAATTGATCGACATCACTCAGAGATACGACACACACAAACACTGGCAGAGGGCAAAAAGAACTATAGAAGCTTTCGCACAAGAGCAGGTTATGAGAAGGAATTTTAAAGCATATAACCTATAAAGGAATCGTTCTTTTATAGGTGCTGAACTTCATATTGAAGTCACTGTATGCAAAACTGAAAAGTGACTTTCTCAACTACATGTGGACAAAATTCTTGGTACCCTTCCATCAAAGAAAGAAAACAACACACTGGTCACTGAAATAACTTGAAACTGATAAAATAAATAAATAAATAAAAATGTACTGAAAAGTTACTAATGAAAATCAGACATTACTTCTGAATTGTGGTTCTGTGGGTTTTTCTTTCTTAACCGGAATGGTTCCAACAATTTAGTCCATGTGGTAGATAACATCTGCTGTATGATTTCATTGTCATCTGAAAGATATCGATTCAATCAGGTAAGATGACCTTTTATGCCTCAAAGGTCAGGGTTAGACTTTTTTTGCTATGTGCTGACGAGTTGCCAATGAGTTAAAAAAAAAAAAAAAAACATTCAAACACGCACTGCCATCACACTGCTGGCAGGAAATACCTGACCTGGCATGACCTGGAGAGCTGCTTTTGAAATGGCTTTATGCTCCTTACTTGACTTTAAAGTCGAGCTGAGCTGTAAATCAAAGCTCAGCTCCTACTTAAAATTGCAATAAATGCAAACTCTGCTTTCCCCTATAGACATTTCTTTGACTTGCCTTTCTTACCCCAACTACTATCAAAAGAAATACCCTTAATGCTATTACTTTCACATTGCCTCCTCTCTGACTTTTTTCACGCCTTCTGCATTCTGTTGTGGACTTTACTCCCACATATTTGCATCAGAGGGAACACAGATCTATTCTTATGTGTTAATGTAGGGAGGGAAAAACAATGAAACAACTTTCCATAAAAAATTAATAACTTCCAAAGCAAAGGGATGTTTTTTTTTTGTCTGACTGGAGGACAAGAGCGATTACAAGACTTGTTTTATCATCTGCTCTGACAAATATTACAACATAAACAAAGCTGCTGAAGTTCAGAAGTTTAAATCTGAGTACCAGCAGTTTTGCACAAAGCTGGTATTCCCTGCTGCATCTGCAGGCTTAGGCTCACTCTGGAGGACCTTGTTACATCCTCCTCCCTGCTGCCACTTCTGCTGCTTCATGGCCGCTGTTGATGATTGAAGCATGGACTGAGCCAAGTGACACCCAGAGAGAATAAACACGCTCTGCACCGTCAGCAACCTGAACTTTTACTGCTTGGATCTGCTAACCTTCCACAAAACTCCCTAAATCGTCTCACAAACCGGTGGGCTTTGAAGTAAAGTGCGGTAAATGCTACAGTGTGGTTAGTAAGCAGTGATAATTCATCGAACCTCGCTGAAAAATCTTTAAAAGGCACAGGCTCTTCTATAATGATATCAGCGTGTAGAGGAATAAATAATTTAAAAGGCTCAATAAATAAACAAACCCTCTGTGCACCACTGCTGCAGTGAACCCACACACTCTGCTCCATGGACCACCGCTGAGGCCGCTGGGAAATGTCCTGGAAGAGAGCTGAAGGATTACCCAAATTATCTGCTCTGCACCAGGTACAGCAGCCATAAAGGTGAGCTGCATTATGCGAACAGCTACTGACCTAGTTGCAAACACTTTCAAGAGGAGGAAGACCAGAAGAGTGGCTGAGACTGTTGGGACTCTGAGCTCTGCTGTGGCTGCTAAGACTCTCTGCTCGCACACTGTACAGTCGAAAGCCGGAAATCACAGAGTTTGTTTTCATGTAGTTTGTTAAAATTAAAACATGCACTTGCAATATGAAACCTCCAATATGCCAATCCATTTTTGACTGTCTTGGCGGTGGATCTATAGGGAAACATATTAAATTAAACAAAGCTGGCGCATATATACAGAACTTAGCAGCAGCTAATCAACTCGTGTTTTTCTTTAAATACACAAGAGAAGAGAGAAATAAAATGAAGAACAAGATTTTATGCAAGGTTAATTGACGTTTAAAGGAGATGTGTGACTGAAAAAAATGTGCATTCACTATTTTGCATAGAAAAATGTCTGTTTATTCTGTTTAACCACTGATTGTTTAGGATGCTTTGTACAATAGGCCAGACTGTTGGTTATAAATACATGACATGCATTGTTTACATATATTACATTACATAATGCATACAATAAAATTTAATATATATTTTCCTCGCAAACTGTTTTCTCCATTTAAAGTCAGTACTCATCTCAGTGTTTGTATGCTTTGATGGACGGCATGCAGCAAGAAGCCACAACACTGAAACAGCCTCCTGTTTCTGCATGGGTCTCCCAGTTCCACTAAAACAGCTCTCATCTCTGATCCTTTCATATTCTATGAATCATGCTTGTTCTATTCATTCTGTGGAGGCTTGATCGAACAGTGCTTTGGGGAGTTTGGAGGTAGAGTTAACACTTTGGGCTCTTTGTCATGTTCTTCGAGCTGTACTGGGATGAAGCTGGAAATTACAATTGGCTTCTCAAATCCAAACCAATTATGAATTTGTCATCTTTGTAGTTGCTTCCAGCGTTGACCACCGCTATTAGTGCTTATGACTGTTGCCAAATACACCCAAGTGCAACTTTATTCTGAAAATCTTGTTATGTGGTATGTAAATAGTGGTATGTGTCAAAGTATCACCTACAAAAATGCCACGACACATAGTTCCGCAGCAGAACATTGCACTGAAATAAGATAATCATTACCATTCACTTCACTCTGTTTTAATTGTGTGGCTGATCGGTGTATAAAGGACATATTTCTGGCGAAGGCAACATAACTGAAAATTATTTTATATTGAGAAAAAAATGATCTCTCTGACAGAATTAATAACATCATGTTCACTTTGAGAACATAAAACCACCTACATAACACCAGGTTTGTCGAATGCATAATAAAGACTCATGGGACGTGATAATTTGATATAAGGAGCTGGTGTGGTGTATTGTTTATATATATATATATATATATATATATATATATATATATATATATATATATATATATATACGCCTCTATATAATTCAGCTTTTCTTCTGTAGCAAATTTTTATTGAAAATAGTACAGTAGATGATTGCCTTTAAATCTTCACATTTTTTCCCATTACTGTTTCTTACCAAAGACTGTATATATAGTGGACGTAACATCTGGCTCCAGAATTGAAGCAAACCCGGAAGTGTCAAAAACTTGCAATATCACACCGTCCGCTAGGGTTGGCTCCAAAAAGCTTTTTCTCCATAGACCCCAATTCATTTTTGGAAAAAATAAAATTTGATAGACTGATTTTCTACAGCTCAGGATTTTTTCCCCGTTAGTTTTCATGGTCAAAATGAGAGATCAGGTGGCCGATCTTAAAATAAATCAATACTGAATTTTAAATAAATCGTTAAAGTTGGCGGAGCCAGGGGGCGTGGCTATACTTGATAGACAGCAACAGAAGCCTCTGCGGCAAAACCTGGGCGGGATAAGAGAGTTCTCAGCCAATCCTGCCCCTAGTTGCTCTCCGGTCCAGTCTGTTTGATGATGCTTTTTACGTCACTGGCTCCAAAAAATCCAAAACGGCGACCAAGAAGTATCACAATCCGGGCTTCATTTTCTCGCCATTGAAACCAATGGGTGACGTCACGGTTAGTTTACGCCTGTTTCTTACAGAAAGTCAAACAACATTATGCAACGAGAATGATGTACATGTTTTAGAACTTTTTTTTCATGAGCTACAGTTTTAAGTCATATCTGCCACTCCACTGACAGCACAAACTTTGGATTTTCAAGAGAGAGATTGACAGCAGGTAGTTTCCATCTGCTGTTAACACGTGGTTCTCACCTTCACAGGCTGGATGTCGTACCGTGTATTTTTGAGGTACTGCGTGATAACTTATTTTCAGAACAGATGTGAGATGAGTCGTTTTCCTCGACATGATCTCGCCCATGATTTGTGTTGCGGGTAAAAGTTCAATCGATATCGCTGAAATATTGACTTATCTGGCATCTGCAGACCTGTGGGATGAAGGTGCCAAAGAGAAGAGAGGGCTTTATCTCAGGTCCGCTACCCCTCATCTAATCACGATGACGGATGACAGTTGGCAGGATTCTGTTCTGTTTCTGAAGTCTGTCTGTGGTATGAGTGTTTGCATGTGTGTGTGTGTGAGATTTCAATCATATATAAAACCCTACGACAGATTTTCATAATGATGAAATGTGGCAGGAGCCTGTGTAGCTGAAATGAACACAAGAAAAGCCCAGAGTGGACGGCATAAATATTTCATGATAGCAGGCAGGTAGAGCTGACTGGTAATGCTGGAGTGGAATCCAGGAGTCCAAACACAAGGAGGAAATGCAATCCTGCACACATGTAGAGATATTGTATGTTAAATTGAAATTCGAATCATTGTAGAAGGACAAGCCACAAAAATTGGTTAGCAGATTTATCTTTTTAACATTCAGCACACCAGCTGAGTCAACATCTGCAGTCATCCATATTTGCGACATGCTCTGTGGGGAAATTGGAACAAAAATTACCTCTCCAATATGAGCTCAAAATGAAAGAATGTTTTTTTTCCATATGCCACAATTCTCTGTGCTTGCTTGGATTGGTTTCATTGGGTATTAAAGGTCTTTAAACAACTGAAACTTTAAAAGATGTGTTGGTTTCTGTTGATGTTGTCAGACTAGACAAACAAAGATCCCTTTCATGCCAATGTTTCACAGACGATTTTTGAAAAAAAAATTCCAAAATCTGTGCAAGAATCCACTCCTAACACTAATATATGCCTTCAGCAGCTGCGTGTACTCAAATCATTTGGGAATTATCAAATATAACAGCCTTTTCAATACAAAATTTCATCTTTGTGTTCATGTCCTTTCACTGTCTGCTGCTCAGTGAGGAAACAAATTAAAGTGGGAATTATGTATTAAAGAGAAAATAACTTTGGGAGGTCCTCATATCAGCTTTGGTACATCTAATAATTGCACTTTTACACACACAAAAAAAGAAGAAAGCAATTCGAACAACCACAAACTGCTTTCAACGTGAGAAAAGACAGCCCGTCCTTTACAGTCAGTAACTGTCAGCACCAGTTTTGCACCGGTTCAGAACTCGTGCACTTAGCAGATACTATAAGCTCGTGTCATGCATCAACTTATATATTCATGGAACACTTGAAGTCCGTGTGAGATCTTCAAATATGAATCACTGACCACAATAAATAAATAAATAAAAATGCAAAGTAAAATTAGAGACTACCTGAAACATACAGGTGGCACACTGTAAGAGGCTGCATGGCTAAAGCCCTGAAATTCAATCTGTTCCAGCTGAATGACTCGAGGAACATTAGAAACCACAGGATTACCTGTCAGCCTGCTTACAGACACTCTGGGGATACAGCTCGCACATCTGGGTGCATGCTCACGCATATGCATATGTTTGGGTGAGCCAGCACTCATGCGTATCCGCACGTCTTTCCGTCCACCTGCCTGTTCGCCGGTGAGGAGGAGCGACCTAAAACGAGTGGCAAAATGAAGCCGTAAAGCATAACTAACTGTCACGTAGAGCATCGCCTGCCTCCTAAAAGCGGAGAAGCATCAATAATTCAACAGGTACAATAGCTCATTGTGTGTTACAATGCTGCACGTCTGCTTATATCTCTGCTTTACAACAGGCTGCCTCTGTCTCTTCCAACATCTCACCAAGCTTTCCAGTCACAATATCCAGCGCTCACATCTGACGAGATGCTATTTCCAACTACCGGCAGAGATCTTTTTCTGCATCATAACCTTAATCACACCTTGTGTGATGGATGCTGTCACTTCCTGTTGTTTGTAGCAGGTGACAGCATTGCATTAAGTATAACATAACCACTGCATGATGGATTTACACTGAATCCTACCAGTCATGTATGAAGTTTTATAGGCCCTTTAGACTGCACTGCATGGACTAAAGAAAAGAAATACAGTCAAGCTTTCTGTCTAATGAGGCTTAACACTAAATTTTTCAATTTCTTGAACACATCAATGTTCTAATTTTCCTTTATTGGCCTTTCTCTCTTTGCTTGCTTCATTGCTGGTTCGCTGAGTTTGTTGTGTAAGATGCTATTAACAACATCTTAAAAGAAAAATAAGTTAAATTACTTTCATTTCTGTGTTAAATATGAAGCTACAGCTGATAGACTGGTAGAACACTAACCAGGCTTTGTTTGGAGACATCACGTCTAATATTGTTTAATCCGGACAAACTCATTGCCAATTTTCCATAATAATAATATGAATAAGAGACAAGCGATTAACATTTCAGCTTTTATTTCCAGGTATTTACATCTAGATCTGATACACAGCCTAGAAGATAGCATTATTTGTAATGGAAGCCCACATTTTTCGGTGAGCAAAAGTATTGGAACAGATAGACTTGAAACAGTGTAAAGTGAAAAAGACTTAGTATTTAGTTGTAAATCCTTTGCTTGCAATAACTGCATCAAGCCTGTGACCCCTTGACCTTACCATACTTTTGCATTCTTCTTTTGTGATGCTTTTCCAGGCTTTCTCCACAGCCTCTTTCAGTTATTTGTTTTGGAGGGTTACTCTTTTTAATCTCCTCTAGCAGGTAAAATGCACCTCTGTATGGTTTAAGTCTCAGCCTTCCATTTCTTGCCCCTGATGAACTCCTTTGATGTTTTGCTAGTGTGTTTTGAGTCATTATCTTGCTGCACGATGAAGAATCTTCCAATCAGTTTGTTTGCATCTTTCATTACATTGTCAGACAAAATGTTTCTGGAGATTTGAGTTCATTTTGCTGCTGCCGTCATGTGTTCCATCATCAGTGAAGATTAATGAGCCCATCCCAGAAGAAGCCATGCAAGCCCAAGCCATGGCATTACCTCCACTGTGTTTCACAGATGAGCTTGTAGGTTTGGAATCATGAGCAGATCTTTTCTTTCTCCAAACTTTAGCCTTTCCATCACTTTGGTAAAGGTTCATCTTTGTGTCATCAGTCCATAAAACTTTGTCCTTATTTCTGTACTTTTTGGCAAATTACAGCCGGGCCCTCCTACTCGTCTTGCTAATGAGTGATTTGCATCTTCTGATGCAGCCTCCGTACTTTTTCTCATGAAGTCTTCTGCGACCAGTAGATGGTGATACCTTCACTCCTAGTGTTGCCGACTTTGCCAGTGTTAGCGACTTTCTCGCTAAATCTAGTGACTTTCCAAAGCGTCCTAGCGACATTTTTTGTCAAAAGCGACTAGCGACAAATCTAGCGACTTTTTCTGCCCGTTTCGAGACTCTGACAGGAAAACGCGGCTCATTCTGCAGCTACTGTTTTCAACGAGCAGCAGGTGCTGCTGTGAGTAACCCCACAGCAGTTCCAGTGTCTGATTAGAGGACACATCACTCCGCGGCCAGACGGCAAATGAATCGCGCATGCACAAAGTCACTACAGATCCCATCCAGACTTACAGAGCGGGATATAAATGAAAATGTTTCTTCACTGTCATAATAAAATAAACCACAGCATTTAGCCTCAAGTACAAAAACATATTTTGGGTGTTTTAAACTCACTTTTTGGTCTCTTCCACAACGTTATTCCTCTCTCCTACAACGTTGATTACAATTGCAAACTGTGAAATATGCAAATTAGGCGCTGATGTAATTTAGCGACTTCTAGCGACTTTTAGGACAGCCAACAGCTACTTTTCTTACTGAGGAGTTGGCAACACTGTTCACTCCTACTAACAGTTGTGTTTGTGTCTTTCTTTACAGCTCTCACACTGTTTCTGTCATCAGCTACTGCTGTTTTCCTCGGTCTACCTGTTCCACATCTGTTACACCAGTGATGTCTTTCTTCTTCAGGACATTCCAAATGGTTGTACTGGCTATGGCAAATGTTTGTGCAATGGCTCTGATTGATTTTACATCTTCTTTCAGCTTCACAATAGTTTTTTTCCCCCACCCATGGACAGCTCTCTGGTTTACACCTCTAACTACAGATGCAGTCTGCACAGGCAAAACCCAAATCTTAAACTGAACATTGATATTGAGCCCTACCTATTGTTTGACTAATCAGTGTAATAGGACACACCAGGGCAACAAAACACACCTGTCAGTCAAATGTTCCAATAATTTTGGTCACATGATAAATGGGTGTGTTCAAACAAAAAGGTGTTCCAGATACAAATAAAGCTTTCTGAATCTGAATTAATACCTTGAAATAAAAGCTGAACCGTTGATCTCTTGTCTTGCATTCATTGTTTGATGTCAAACCCCAATGTTTTAGTCTACAGCAAAAAGAAAAAAAAAGGAATTGGCCTCAGCCGCCTCACTGTTCCAATACTTTTGGAGGGGAGTTTAGCTAATGTATGGATGGAACAGTTACTACTCTTTATTCCAACTACACTGAAAAAGCCATTATAGCATTTTAACTAGCTCTCTAGGTGTGATGGTGTTTGAAAATTTAATATTAAAACATCTGAAAAATGCCAGATGATTAGTAAGATGTAGCAGCAGCCCAAGGAGACGTACTGACTGCCATCTGGAAATGAGATAAAGTCTTGCAAATTGTGGCCATGGGAATTCTTCCAGTTATTACCTTCAGCATCCCATGACGTGCAAGTGGCTTTAATATTTAATGGACAGGAGGTGGGTGAGGTTGACATATTATGAAGACGGGGAGCAGAGGGAGGACAGCTAGCTAGTGCTTTGGTATCACAGTGAGTATATCAAGAAACCTCACGGTGACGTCTCTACCTCCCCCCAGCTCTTATGCTAAGCTAACGATTGCCTGGCTGTAACTTTACCTTGGCTGGGCAGACATGGGAGTGCTAACACAGAAAGTAAATACAGATCTTTCCCAAACTGTCCATTTTTTATAGGTGTAGAGAGTCACATGTGCATTTAGTAACTGCAGTGAAATGTATTATGTTATGGTCCTGAACACCTAGTTTTACACCTGTCATATGCAGGTTGACACAGTGTGAGTAAAGATGGGATAATGGTACAGCCTCCATGCTGGACTTCATCAGTGAGCGGCTAGTAACCTTAAGATGACAAGTTATTTTCTCCAAGACTTTACACCTGCTAAAAGGTATTCTCAAGTATCCAGACACAATTAGTCATGCTCCTTCTCTTACCACACTGCTTTGAAAGGTAAAATTTCTGTCTAAAACTTCTAAACTCCCACAGCAAGCGAGACTGCAGAAATAAATATATTTCCCAGCGAAGAACTGATTGTGGAGCAATGAGTCCCATCAAATTATGGTGATTGTTGCAACTTCTTACACCAAAGTCACTGAGATTTATGTTCACTAACACACGTTGAGCTCATTCAGCATTCATGCATTCTCAAGTAACTGCCACTATTCCTTTCTTGTGGATTCCTTCGAGAATAAGAAGCTGATGGGGAATACAATCAACCATTCAGTCAATCTAGGAAACAACTGAGCTGTGAGGTAAAACCAAAAATTACTGGAGAACACATTGAATGGTCCTCATTCTGGAAGCACGTCTAGAATAAGCTTAAAATGAGATTTCTTTTGATTTGTGCGGTATTTTTAATATACTCGCTACAAAGCCTCATCTTGCCTGAGGCAGAAAAATTGTCTCAAATATCACCCCTGTAAGAAAAACTACCTTGTTTCAGCCTGGCAGCTCCACTGCCCCAAGGCTCCCTGCAGCACTTCATCTCCCAGGAAACATATATCAGACTTCACAAGTAAAGGTAAACACCACAATGACAAACACACCTATACAATTCATGAGGGATTTTAATGATAAATTATAGATAAAGGCTGTTGATTTTTTTAGTTGATATGACTGGAAATATCCCAAAAAATGTACTAATGGTGAAAAAGAAAAATGTCATCAAAGAAAGATAGTTAAAGACCAACAACAGAAGCTCCACATCAGCTGTAAACAGTGTTGAGCAAAGGAGACGGGATAAACATTTAAGCCGTCTCACGTCTTTCCTTATTTATTCATTTCATCTACTTAATTGGCTTTCAGTCTGTTTGCTTGGTTCCACTTGAGGAATCATATGAATTTCAGTCTCTTTTCTCTGAAGAGTCTTTGAAGGTGGGTTTGTCAAAGAATTTTCTTGCATTAAGGAGTTCATAGTTTCTTCTGATGTTTGTGTATCAGTGGAAAACTTTTTAGAATATTTTTAGACATTTTAACAGTAGATATTGTAATTCTCAGCGATTTTTTTAACCATCCGACAACTAATGTTTTGTAGCACTAACTTTAACAAACGTCCTCAACATATTGGCCTCTGTTTAATTTCTGTGAATTCTGTGAATCGACTACAATAACTAGGAAGCAGCTATTTATGGAATTCACAGAATGAATCCCACTTTTCACCACCACCACCAAAAAAAAAAAAAAAAAGATAACGGCATCTCTTTCGCATTATTCATGTGGAGGAATTGTATCTGGTTTGTTTGTGCCAGGCCCCTTTCACAAAAAAAAAAAAAAAAAAAAAAAAAAAAATATATATATATATATATATATATATATATATATATATATATTCATGAAATCTCTAATTGCCTCACTTAGGTAATTTTATGCACACAGACACACATAGACTTACAAGCAGTTGGCCGACCCTCTGAAGTGGAGATGATGTGTGAATCTGGGGCATGCTCTGACTGATGTTCAGCGCTGATGGGCATTGGCACTGCCACTCCGCCAAACCCTAGAGGAGCCCCTGCCGAGGAGAGGAGATGCAGCTGGCCTGAATAACATTCGCCATCGAGAGCGACAGCACCCTGGCTTCAGCGGAATGAAGAACACATCGGACGCTTGGAGGACGCCGATGCTGCTTTTGTCTTCTCCTCTGTGAAATACTTTGTGAGGCATGACAGTAAAACTACGATCTGGGAAGACATAGAGAATGATGACTGAAGCGAGACTTTTAGAAGATTGTAACTTGTAATTAGCATCACATTGGTCCTTACTGACCATAAAGTAAAAATTCAACTCAGATATTTGCTCTGCGTTGACTGAATGGTCGGCAAAGATTATTTGTTGTGTTCAAACTCTACCTGCTCAGCGTATTCGCAGACTCATCTGAACCAATTTGATCCCAAAATTGATACAGCATCTGACAAAAACTCATGCGGTGTGTGGGGATCACAGCTTTATGCCAAGAATGGATGGAAGCCAATGGGAGATGGGTTCACAGTGAGTTGAGTGTGGCTGTGTGTCTCAGTTTTTTTGTTAGATTTCAGACATGTGCTGTGCTGGGGATTAGAGAATGTGAATGTCTCGGAAGAGCCCATCAGCATTTCCTTAGTTAGGTCATAATGAGTCATTTTATGATGCTTATGCATTTACTGGGAACAGATGTACGTCTGAGAGACAATTTCATGGGAGACTGTTGTGACTGCTATGGTTCTTTGTTCAACCCAGTGAGTGTCCTGTCATCTGTTCCAGCAGTCATGGTGGGGTGCTGCATTTAGGAGAGCTACTCTTGTCCTACATCTGCAGTTCTTTTGTGCCGCATGTACTCCCTCTATTAAAGCAGTACACTGGCCAGCACAACTGGATTAATCTGTTGTAAGTCTGCTCTTTTCTCTCAGCAACAATAACCAGAAAGCACTAACCCGGAAGATTAAAAAAAAACAGATAACCATTGGGTGATGGAAATGTGGATAGCCAAGTTTATATTGAAACCTAGGCATGATGAGTAAAATAGAGAGAAAGCAAATTTGTTAAATAAAGTTGGCAGACGTTTCGAAAGTAAGGCTAGAAAGTTAGAAAACAATTTTGCCCTTCCAGTGGACTGAGTTGACCTTCGCTGTGTCCCAGAGGAATGAAGCATATTGTTTGTTGATTTACAAAGTTAGAGGACTCCATCTGGTGCAATCACACAATAGGTCAAAATAAAATGAAATATAAAACTAGCAAGCCCTGCCTCCCACGCAGCAGGTCAATTGGCATCAAATCGGAAAACTTGTATAGAAACTATATTTGCTCAAAAAAATTGTCTGAGGGTCCAGCAGTACACGAGACTGGATTCCTTTTCATTTTTTCTCTATACTTTAAAAGCATCCAGTACTGATAACGTGGAGTAAACTATTAGTGTAACTGATTAATTGGGCATAAATTGTGGAGGACAGCATGCCTACTTGTTGCCTTGGTAACTACTGTATCAGCAGTAATGAGGGGCGTTTCTACTTCATCAGCTTTCCCGTCCTTGTTCTGCTACAATGGTATTGCCTACAAAAGTGTTGAGGGTAGAAAACATTACCACCGTTCTTAACCTTTGAGAAGGTTACTGTCGAGTATTTGCTTAGGTGCTCTGAATGAATGCTTCTTAATTTACTTGTTTCTGCCCACTTCCTAATGGAGAGGGTTTTGTTGGCTGTTTGCAAAACGAAGGAAGCTCACAGAAAGAGACAGGTTTGTTTATCCAGTCATTTCCATTTAGGCTTTCATGCCTCTCATCCATCTGAGGGGCTTTGTGAGTAGCGAATGAAAGATGATGCCTGCAGGCCGGTCGATGGGGTGCTGGCTGCTCAGAGCACCTATATGTTCATTATCATATAAAGCAGAAGAAGCGCTGGATCTCAGGCCCAGGGTTTTTATTGCTTATGAAGCTTCATTAAATATGCATGAATCATAACAGTGATTTACAGATGATTTCCTGTCCCTGAATCTCTAATGCTTCTTACTATGTCATCTGGCAAGTGAAACACCTCCTCGGCTAATCAGCATGAAAAATGTGTTACTTTTTTCAGCAGCCTGTGGCCTCGCTCTTCTTCCCTGTACATCTCAGTCAAAGACGCACACTTGAAGGTACCCGTTTAAGAAGATATTTTGGTGTCAAATTAAGGTAACACTAGCAAACGATGGAAAGAAGTCGCCCAGTGAAAACACTTCGGGATGAGAGGTTTGCATGGTCTTCAAACATATCTCTGAGACTTGCTAAATCATGTCAAGGTGGGCAAAAATGAGCCCTAAATTTGTCAAATTTAACTCTCCCTGAACTTGCCCAGGTTCACAGCTTAACTCAGCACAGGCTCCTCAGCAATATTTCTGAATTCATACTCATCAGTGAGTATTGCTAATCTTCTTATTCCACTGCCAGTTGGATTACCTGACTGCTGATATGTTGAATAAACCTCTGTGTGTTTTCCCTTTCCTCCCTCCCTCGAGCTCTCTCATCCTGTGAGTGTGTCTGGGCAGAAGATGCAGTCAGTAATCATTTAGTTGCAGCTGGTGGCACAGCAGAATTGCACCATATCCAGGAATTCCATCTTACACCGGCCATGAATCCTATCTGCAGACATCCACAAACATGTTCTGCTCCTTCTCTTTGTTTGCTTAACTATTCAGTGAAGCATTCTAGCAAAAACTGATGCGTAACAATTCCACGCCGTCGCTGCAGCAAGGCTGGATAATCTCCCACATCTCACAGCGCTTACTTCCTCTTTAAATTTAGCGAACATGCACAATTTGAAATAGGTTGTAACCTAGTAGCGATAATCATCGGAAAACCTTCTCGAGTGCTATGAATGACCTCTCACAGCTGTAAGGTCTGTCTTTGTGTGTGATCGGTGACCAATAGTTGCCAGTAGCTGAGGGGACACCAGACTTGGAGTGCCTCCTATAAACCACTGTGAGATTTTGGCAAGGACACATGAATCCCATTATCAGTGGCCTCTGTCACTGACCTTGGAATGTGTTTCTCAATGCCTTTCTCTCATTTTTTGGCTCGTCTGTCTTTCATACATCCTCAAAAATGCACACGGATCCTCTAAAACGCAAGCACAAAAACATGCTGGCCTTGCTTTTTCATCTCCCTCAGCATTCTATCAAGCTCTGAAACCTGAGAGATTTGGCATTCAACCCAGCAATAGCGAAATAAAATGCATTTTGTTAATTTGCTCTGTTCTGCTCAAGTAGGTGCAATGGCTAAATAGCAGCTCATTAGAGGAGATGTGGCCACACGGTGTCCCAGGTCCATCCTGTGTCCCTATGGAAAACAACTCTGCTATTAAGAGGAAAGGCATTAAGAGCGGCCATTAGTGAGCGTACAGTAAAACGCACCACATATTCTGGCAGCGAGGCAAAGGGTTTCAGTGTTGCATTATTCTCTCTGGTGTCTGAATAATGAAATTTGTTTTCCTCTGAGGGTCTCCAGCTGCATCTCAAAAAGTTGGAGAATCACTATTCAAAATTAGGGACTTCATCAGACCAACAAGGGAGACAGAAAAATATGACTTTGATTTTTGCCAGCAATTAGAACAACACTTCAAGAGGAAATGTCATTAAATCTGAGGTGCTTTTCTCAGTGGATGCTTGAGCTGACAATTTGTAAGTTGTTATACACCCTATGACACCGACAAATTGGAGCATTGCTGTGTAAGGATGTGTGTTCAAAAATGACAGATTTATCATCTAACACTGACTAATGAACAAACCAAGAGTCTTTGTGCATATTATTGGAGCTGTCAGGCTGTGTTTTCAGTTAAATGATACATGCTTTTTAAATAATTTTTCATTATGTTCACTGTTTTGTAGCATATGAACATGCTAATATTGGCTCATTTGCAATATGCACTCAGCATAGTTCGGGTTGATAGAAATTGCATTATTTGCAGTTATTCAGTCATAAATCAAACTTCTAAACAACTGGAAATTATGGTGGCATCTCATGAAAAGTCAAAGAACACTAAAGTAATGACAATTCATCCTGAACGGAGTTGAAATAGCAAACTTCATGACAATACTTGTCGAGACATTTCATGAAGAAACAAAAAAATCTAACTTCATGGTACAGCTTTGGGGGACATCAGAAGATCCCAAAGGTGAGCAGGATCTATCCTCTGAGAACTATGAGGGTCAGTATGAATTTATTTACCAATCTGTCCTGTAGATGTTACGCTATTTCACACGCTAGGTACAAAAGCTGACCTGCTGGTGGTGCCAGAGAAAAGTGGATCCCAAAGTCATTAACATTCAACCTTCGGCCATCATTTGTAGAAACAGTTGGTGAAATCAAGGGATCAGGAAAGTCAGCAGGACACATCTTCTCAAGACTATGAATATCTGTACAATATTTCCCCAGAGCCTGAATACTAGCATAGCTAAAAGCACATTACATTGGTTGGTTGTAGTCTTTTTATCATTGGCAGTGAGGGTGTCTCGTCTGAACTTTAACAACTCCTCCCCTCCTCTGAGCAGCTAAAAGGTCAGTGCTGCTTCTCCCATCAACAGCAGTTAAATGCTTACCTCAGCTGGGGCCACTGTGGAACCACACTGCTGAGAAATGTTTCCCTGCCGCAACCTGCTTCTCTCTAAGTTCCCAAGTTCACTTAAATAAGCACTCTGCTGAGATGAAAACATGCATTTGCTGATGTATACAGTACGCCTACAGGCAGCAATGGAGAAAATGTTTTCTTTTCCTCAACTTTAAAGGTTGTAATCAGTGCTGGTGAGCATAAAAAGCACTGCTTTGTATCTCACCATGACAGCTATTTAAAATTGCAAACTTTTTTGAGTGACAGGACTTAGAAATGCAATACATTTTTCATTGAAAATGTGGTTTTACTTTATTTTTGGATGTTGCAATGGCTAGTAACAGCAACATAGCATTCAGAGGGAAACATAAAGCTTGTTTGTGTTCATTTCTAATGACAGCCTGTCTTGATGTGTTTTCATACAGCTGCCATTTTTGGAAAAGATTTGCATCTTTAAGTAGAAAAGCACTCGGAGAGCGCAGACCTCCGCCAGGCCATCTGTTTGTCTGTCTGTCTGTCTGTGTGTGTCTGTTTGTCTGTTAACAGCATAACTCAAAAAGTCATGGACGGATTTTCACCAAATTTTTACAGGATGTCCGGAAGAGCAAAAGTAACAATCGATTAGATTTTGGAGGTGATCCGGATCACCGTCTGGATCCAGGATTTTTTGAAGGTCGAAGGACAATTGAGAGATGGCCTGGCGGCCATCCGGTGATTACATAATCACACAAATTCCGGTGATTACACAACCTCCTGGCGGAGGTAATTATGAGCAGTGTTGGGGAAAATTACTCAAAGAGTTTATCAGATAAGATAGCAGTTACTCTAGATTAAATGAAACTTCACCACACTAACACAGTGTTCTGTAAAACGAGTAATTTATTATGGGAATATACAGCTATATATATAGTATAGCTACGGGGGGCTGCACAGTGGTATAGTGGTTAGCACTTTCGCTTTGCAGCAAGAAGATCTCCGGTTCAAATCCCAGTCTGGGCCTGAGATCTTTCTGGATGGAGTTTGCATGTTCTCCCTGTGCATGCGTGGGTTTTCTCTGGGTACTCTGGCTTCCTTTCACAGTCCAAAAATATGCTGAGGTTAATTGGTTACTCTAAATTGCCCATAGGTGTGAGAGTGACTGTCTGTATATATAGCCCTGTGACAGACTGGTGACCTGTCCAGGGTGTCCCCTGCCTTCACCCGAGTCAGCTGGGATAGGCTCCAGCACCCCCCGCAACCCTAGTGAGGATAAAGCGTTGTATAGAGGATGGATGGATGGATACGTGTGTATGTGTGTATACATTTAATTATTTTGCTTAATAGCTGTGTACAAGCTCCTACTTTGTGTTTGTAGATTGCACAAAGGATTAATATGTGATTTCACAGTGATACAGAAGTGGACAGGCTGGCTATACATATATCCTGACTGAAGTTTAAGTTCAAATTTCTGGAATGAACAACAACATCATTGTGACTAGTCGTAGTAACACTTTAAATAATCACTGAATTTATATTGGAAACACCTATAACATCATTCTGACTAGTCAGAATGACAATCTCAGAGATCAGCAATGCAGTTTTGACTAATCAAATTAACAGCTGCTGATATTATGGAAGCAAATTGGTCTTTACCCTAATGTCAAAATGTGTTTTTCATCCATTGTACAGAGTGGTCACAAATCATCTCAAGATTTACTTTCATAAATTCGCAGATGTTTATATCTACAATACTGGTAAGATTTAGAGCATGCAACACAATACTATGTCTTTCATTGCTTACTTTAAGTGACAGGTGGATTTTTGTCGATATAAAATGACAGTGGCCAAAATATGTACACTTGCACTTAAAATATCTCCTGGGCCTTTCTGTCCTTACCTGGTCATTTCATTTTGAGTGATGATCTTTAAGGTAGAAGGGCTGAACCGCCAGCCCAACCTCCTCTCCTATTTGCAACATTATATAAAAGAAAATGTAAGCACTAACCATAAATAAGTCTAAGATTGATGAGTAATAATGAGCCATACGTAAACTACAGTTCAAAAGTTTGGGGTCACTTAGAAATGTCTTTATTTCTGAAAGAAAACCATTTTTTTTCAACGAAGATAACATTAAATCAATCAGAAATACAGTCTAGACATTGTTAATGTGGTAAATGACTATTGTAGCTGGAAACAGCAGATTTTTAATGGAATATCTACGTAGAGGTACAGAGGAACATTTCCAGCAACCATCACTCTGTCACGAACTAGGGAGGGCTGGACCCGAGCAGAGAGCCACACTACCAAGACCGGAGGAGATTTAGAATGATTTATTGCAGCTGGTGGATAATGGCAGGTGGGAGATAACTGAGAGGGGAGATTCAGGGAAGGCGGCAGAAGGAGTGGGTTCAGGAGGGGCCGGGCCGGGGCGAGGAGTCGGGAGGTGGAGAGCAGCCGGCGTGCTGCTGTGGGTTCCGGGTAGGTGTGAATGGACTGGTGGGGAGTTCAGGAAAAGGAGGGGGGTTCTGGACTGACTGGAGGGTCCATGGGGGAGTTGCAGGGTGCCGAATGGATCCGGGGGGGACGCAGACAAGGGACTCGGAGGCAGGGTCCCGGACAGCAGAGTCTAGGCAGAGAGACACAGTTGTGTTAAAAACTACAAAAGTTTCAACTGGCTTACTGTGCGGCTAGAGAGTGAACTGACAAGTCAGTTGTGTTCAACAATCTTATTGCTGAGGTGGTAATCAATGAGATGTCCCTCAGCTGTCCGGGAGCCGTAGAGGTGGTTGATTGCCTGAGTGGAGTCAGCTGGGAAGCTGAACTCCACTCAGGCGTCGAGCTGTAGGGGAAGACAGGGGTAGAGGAGCGGATGGGAGACCGAGGAGACAGAGACAGAAACCTAGGGACAGAGAGAGAGAGGGGAGCCTGAGTGGAAGAGGAAACAGATGGGGAAAGGGGGTATTTGGGATGTCAGGTGGGAAGGACGGGGGTGGGGAGGGAGCCCTGACACACTCCTGTATTCTAATGCTACATTGTGTTAGCTGATGGTGTTGAAAGGATAATTGATGATTCGAAAACCCTTTTGCAATTATGTTAGCACATGAATAAAAGTGTGAGTTTTCATGGAAAACATGAAATTGCCTGGGTGACCCCAAACTTTTGAAAAGTACCATATATGAACTGAAGTTTATTACTTTACCTCATGTCTTGTATTGAGAGATCACCATTGGCTGTTGTTGTTATCAAGTACACCAATGCCTGGCTGAACAGTATCAACCTGACTGGCCTGTCATCACAAATACAGCACAAAAAAATACAGACATCACAAAACAGTAGCACAAAGACAAATTGACAATCAAAGGTCAGTATAATGAACGTGATATAAAAAGTTTGATAGTTACACTTTATTTGTGTTCTTTTATAATTGTTTTGAAGAAAATGACACAGGTGGTTATTTAACTGCACGGCCGCTAAACGTGCTGTCAGTGTGACTTTTATACAGTTTTCGGTTAGTCAGAAGTTAACATGAACTCATATTCAAAGCCTCTAGATATATATATATATATATATATATATATATAATCATATATTGTCTCTTCAAATTATTAAAATAATTGACTTTACTGCCATTATCTGCTTCTCTAACATATATTAGTGTGTGTGTGTGTGTGTGTGTGTGTGTGTGTGTGTGTGTGTGTGTGTGTGTGTGTGTGTGTGTGTCTGATATTAAGCTCGACTGTAGACAGGTATTTTGCAAACACTGTAAACACACACACACACACTAATATATATTACCTGTTATTATTATTATCTATTATTCCCGCTATGAATATTAAAATACGCTGAACCATTTGTCCTGTATCATAGCTACATGTATGACGTTTGCAGCAAAAAAATAAAAATTTAAAACGCGTGAAAATCAGTTTAATATTCAGAGTTAAGATGGATTAAATGCGCTGTCAAACAGCGCTGAGTGGAGCAGGTCACCGGACCAAGATGGCGGGCCCACCGCTCATCAGCCTTAATAGGCAGTAGTGGTCGATGCGGCGTCTACTCTTTATATATGTCTATGGTTGCAATGGCTCATCGCCTTCCTGTGCTTTCAAGCATCGGCGTCATATGACCAATGGAGCGTAACTGGATTGGCTGGATGTTGTTTTGTTTTTTTTGCCAAGGACAGTGGATGTGAGCTTTTTTTTATCAGTGAGCACAAAATTAGGCCCGTCAAATTTGAGCACCTTGAATTTTAATCCTTGATTTGATTTTTTTTTAAAACAAAAATGAAAATAAGTTATTAAAATTTTGATGTGCTTGGATACATAATTTCAATGAATAATAATAATAATAATAATAATAATAAATGAAAGTTAGAAACCCAACAGCTTTTAAATTTTGAAACCTGGTCAGACTATTTTGCTTCAACATAATATCTCAAGCGTCGTAATGGCGATGAATGAATTGCTGTGGATGACACAAAGAACTGGTCTAGAAAAAAATTAGCAAAAGTAATGATGATCAATATGGTGGATAAGAATTCTAGAAAATGCATTCGCAGTTTTTGAAGAAAGAGGGACTTGCAGAAGAAATTTACTAGAACTTTGACCTCAGGCCACCAAAAAACTGTTTGTCATAAAGACTGATTGTGGCGTCGCTTCTGCCTATGTAGCTTCTAACATAACCACAATACTTCTCAATTTTGGGAAGCAGCGCAACCCTTGCGATCCAAAAATACCATTGTGGACTCACAGGCCACCATTAGCTTTATTTCAGACCACATGGAAAACTCCGCTGTGCTTCAATGCAAATGCTTCAAAAGCTTAAAATAATGCTGCTAGTGTGGATGCTACTGCACTACTTAATCAATACGAGCTTTGACTCTGAAGAGCTATTATCACACACATACATAAAGGATGCACATATTTCACATTCATGGGCTCCTTGGTCGGTCTCGTTTCTCGAATTATTCTTACAACTTTGGTGTCTTCATGTGCATTTGAGTCAGAATGTGGAAATAGTGTGGATGCTTCCTAGAAGATGAGGAATGCTTTCTAGCTGAGAGTGTGCAAACATTAAGCTGATAGCTGATGGCAGTAAAAAAAAAAAATTGCTTTACCTAACTTGAAGACAGGGTTGCCCTAATAAATGATGAATATATTAAAAATTTGGTAATTATAATTATATAATCTATGGTAACAGCTATAACTTACTACCATAATACAAATTTAAAAAATAAAAGATATGTAACACATATTTTTGGACCATTAAGCAAAGGCTTCTTTCCATCATCCAAACATTGTCTGCCATGGTTTTGTGAATATAAACAACTTTAGAAGTTATGCAACAAAGTTTTTGCTGACAGTCGGATTTGAGGAGGCGTTCATGTAAATTTTTCCGGTTGGGAACTATTTCCAATTATTCACCACACACATAGGCACTAACAAAAAATCAAATCAAACTGTCGATGATTACTACATGAAATAGAAGTGCTCACATTTATTGAAGCATTTTTATCCACAATAAAAATATAATAATTGTAATGTTTTTGCCACTGTTGATTTCTGACAGACCAGATAGCGGTGACCTCTTCAGTTGCACGCAAGAGCAAATTTAAATGTGCTTTGGCTACAATGTACAGCAAACTGTATAGAAGGTACATTAGCAGGGACACAGCTAAGTTGGGTGTCATGTTTTATTCAACACTCCAGAAAAGAAAAGACCTTGGAATAAAAATATTTTTTGTGAGAGAGACAGAGAAGGGAGGGGGAAGAGTCAGCAAAAATCTTCCTCTTTTTGACAGCACAGAGTTCAAGTGGAAGGTGCTCAAACTGTCTCCCTTGTTGTTCAGTTTGTCCCTTTCAACATAGACAATGTGGGTTAAATTGACAATCCATTCCTTCTGCACACAAAATGACTATTTGCACCACTGTCTTTCACAGCATGTTATAAATTTGACACTACTGATCTTCTTTGACACAAGTCTGTTAAATGCTGTATGTGCAGTACAATCCACAGATTTATTGCGCATGGGTAATCTTCGCATAAATTGCACAATTAAGAGCCGCCCACTTAATCATAAGTCATCAAGCTGAAAGTCTAACAGGTGATGAATAGCTACAAGGCATAAATTGCCTCCTGAGTCACTGTAACTGTCATAAGCTGCAATCAAACTGTTTGCAGAGCAACTAAAAACCATCACCTGTTCAGAGACACACATCTATTTCCTTCATATCTGCCGAAAAAGCACTTTGCTAATCAGCGCAATAGAACTCAGTCCTTCTAAAGGCTGTAAAGGTAGTGTTTTGTACCACCACCTACTATTTTTTCCATCTACCTTTTGAAACTGCACTGAAGTTTAAAGGCAGAAGTCGGAGTTTAAACCAAGATCTGCTTCACTACTAAGCTCCTCGCTCTCTCATTGCTCCCTGTCTGTGTGGGTCAGGTCTCGGTTCTGTGCCTGGTGGAGACGTGATCAAACTTTGCCTTTGTCTTTTCCACTCTGTTGCACTTTATCTCACTAACCTCCACTCTCCTGCCACCCTGGTGTCTCTCCCCTTCTCCTCCCTCCCCATCACTGCCTCGGGATCACTGCAGTGGAACCTGCTCTCATCTCAGCAGTGAGGATGATTGATTGCCCATCAGCACTCTGACTCATCTACACTTACCATCACTGCCGTGCTGCCACTGCTCGTTTTCAGGCATTGGTCAGAGCAGGTCACCAGAGAGAAAAAAAACAAGGGAATGGCAAACTTTGATTTCATCACAGATTTATAAAAATCCTCTAATCTCAGTCGTTACTCAAACCAATTTCAACTCTTGGCTCCCCAAAGACTTGGATGACCTTCCAAGTGCAGTTAGAAAGATCAAAGTCAGTTCTGATGTACTGTAACAGGCAGTTAAGTCATCTTTTAGTCATGGTGGCATTCATGGCTGGATTATCCTGTTAGAGAATCAATGGGCCAAAATTGACAGTTGAGCCACTATTGTAGTAATCAAATGCCACTGTTGAGGAATATATGATACAGGGGCCCTCAAAAAGACAGGAAAATGCCTTTTATTTATGTCTTAATTGAACAGGTGTTGAGCTCATTGTATCTGCATCTATTGACGATTTTATCCAGTAAATATTCCAGATAGCTGCATCATATTTGTTTGAGCTGGTACAATTTCAACTCTGTACTCTTTAAAAAAAAATTACTCTCTCTTTAATTGAACGTTGTGTTTCTTTTCATGGTTCCTACTGTGTCATGCTAACTTAAAACAATCTTATAACAAAGACTTGAAAGATACTGTGTTGCTTTAAACTCATTTTTCAGGAGATTCCATTGATCAGCACAACAACGAAAGAGAGTGATAATGAAAACAACAAAGAAGATGAATAGAAGCAGTAGAGGAGTCGAAGAAGACGATGGACATCTGTGTGACAGGTGGTGGAAGATGAATGACTTCAGTCAACGACTACAGTATGTCCTTGAAGCTGGAATTGTTTTTGCACTAGACAGACATGGAAGGGAGCATTCAGAGCTGGTATGAAAGGTGTCTCATTAAAAATGTTTGTGCTGGAGGGAGGGATCCCGTTTTTTGTGTGTGAGTCTGGGAAGAGGCTATTTCGTAGCTGAATGAGTGAAATATTGTTGCAGGATCAAGGCATTACGCTGTGATAGTATACCACATATGTAGGCAGAGGCAGGAGATTTGACATTAATCTTGGATGGTTTATTGTGAAGCTTTACTATTAATTCAGAGATTTAAAGGGTAGTAAGAGGGTAAAATGGAGACTGAAGAGAGTGTGATTGATGTTTTTGTAAATCCCCAGATTATGTTAGATGACAATGTTTTCTCTTTACTTTATGTCAAGTCCCAATGTTTTTCCCACTTTCAACAATACAGGAACATACTACTACTACAGTACTGTAAGGAATAACGAAACATCCTAGATATGGCAAATAAACTGCATAACTATACTTATCACTGAGCGACAAAAAATGTAAGGGAAACATTCTGGTTACAGTTAAGGGCTGTGTCTACCAAAGGCTAGCATATATTTCAGTTGTTTGTAATGAGACTGTCATGTATTTATGATACTTTAGGTCAGCAGTGCAATGAGAAAGCTAAAGGTATATACTGTCCAGAGATCTGCATGTTTGCTGCTTTTTTTCTGGAGTTGAAAAATGTTCAACTTTGGATAAAACAACATTTTACCATCTGTGGGAAAGGACTCGTTTTTGGAGCCAGCTTCAAGTGGTCATTCAAGGAAATGCAGTTCTTGTGACTTCCACTATGGCAACCTTTTGGTTGCTTGGTTGTTTTGAAGGATACTGGGGCAGTGAGATAGTTAATGTCGTTGTGGTTATCCTGTTATAGATTTTGCCATACAACAATGTCCTTTCAAGAAGATCAATAATGCAAGTAATTTCAGCAAATGTCCTAAAATAACCAACTATCTAGTGGCCATTGTATTAAACATCTGGAATGAAAACACTTCAATAGCCAACATCTGTATTAGGGATGTCCAGATAAAGTTTTCTGTCTCTGATTAGACTTGTTGGGGAGTTCGTAATTGATGTGCAAATTTGGGCTCAATGGGCAGATGATGTTCAAGCACCAATGCAGTTTCAGCTGTAGCAAAGAACCATACAACACAATGTAGTTTTTTGCCTTCTGGAATGTGCTTGCACATAACTTTTTCTTTTTGCTCAGTTATTTACAGCGATGTTCACAT